>NC_138889.1:5483700-5770324 GCF_965194825.1 Balaenoptera physalus
TTTGGAGCCTGTATGAGTATTTCACTCCTGCTTATGGCTGAAGAATGCTCCATTGTGTGGATATGCCATATTTTGTTTACTGTTCATCAAGGATAACGTTTGGGTTGTTTGCACCTTTTGGTAAGATTGAAGAGTGTAGCAGAGATATCTTGAGCGCCTGTTTTCAGTTCTTTTGGGTATTACGCTGCCTTTTTTTTTCTTTTTTTAAATTTTTATTTATTTATTTATTTATTTATGGCTGTGTTGGGTCTTCGTTTCTGTGCGAGGGCTTTCTCTAGTTGCGGCGAGCGGGGGCCACTCTTCATCGCGGTGCGCGGGCCTCTCACTGTCGAGACCTCTCTTGTTGCGCAGCACAGGCTCCAGATGCGCAGGCTCAATTGTGGCTCACGGGCCTAGTTGCTCCGCGGCATGTGGGATCTTCCCAGACCAGGGCTCGAACCCGTGTCCCCTGCATTGGCAGGCAGACTCTCAACCACTGCACCACCAGGGAAGCCCTACGCTGCCTTTTTGATGGAAGCAAGGAGCAAATGCTCCTACCTTCCCGAGCCTTTGCTCTCGGGGCCTCTCACCTCCGCAGGACTCCTCATCCTCTCTCCTGGAGAAAAACAAGACAAGGATGACTGAGTAGGGAAAAGCCTGCTCTGGGGGAGGAAAGTAGGAAGGAAACGGTGATGGTGGCGACAACACTCACCCCAAAGCCAAGGCGTTTCTCAGCTGCCATTCACGCGCCTATTGCCAGGGGGCCGAGGGGCGGAGGGAGGAAGAGCTTGCTGAGGCTGCATTCTGTCGCCAGGGGCCTCCTGGGGCCCCACTGGGCCCCCTCTTGCCCTGGAGACTCGGAGGTGGAGCTGTGCTGGAAGGTTGGCAGTGGAGAGCTAGCCTCCAGGCCCCTCCTGCCCCTAACCCCGCGCACAGTCTCGGCAGTCAGGACATCCATTCCTTCCGTGTTCTGCAAAGTTCCACGGCCGTTCTTTCTGCACTTCCAGCGTTGTGCAGTTCCTCATGAAATTATCTTTCAGTGTTTTTCTCCCCTGCCGCTCTGGGGCTGACCCAGTCCAGGCCCTGGCTGGTCCACGTGGGCCTCATCTTCTCACCTCAAGTCCTTTGCGTCCCTTTATCGCCAGGCGGCCCCGAGAAGACCTGGTTGGAGTTTGATCGGATGGAGATTAAGTCAGGGGCTCTCACAGCGTTCCAGAGCCCAGGACCTCTCTGCACGCCTGACATTTAGTTTTTCTCCCTTTTTTTTTTTCTTTGCCCCCTCCCCCCACCACGGTTTTCATCCTCTTTCTTTTTTCTTTGAACTTCTAGAACAAAAGTCACCAACTGGTGACTTTCAGGTTGAATCTGACCTACAGACCTGTTTTTAAACATGTTTTAAAAAGTGTTCTTGGGACTTCCCTGGTGGTGCAGTGGTTAAGAATCTACCTGCCAATGCAGGGGACATGGGTTTGAGCCCTGGTCCGGGAAGGTCCCACATGCCGCAGAGCAGCTAAGCCCGTGCGCCACAACTACTGCAGCCCGCGTGCTGCAACTACTGAAGCCCACGTGCCGCAACTACTGAAGCCCACATGCCTAGAGTCCGTGCTCTGCACCAGGAGAAGCCACCGCAACGAGAAGCCCACGCACCGCAACGAAGACTAGCCTCCGCTCGCGGCAACTAGAGAAAGCCTGCGCTCAGCAAACCCAACACAGACAAAAAAAAAAAGTGCTCTTAAAGAATATGAGCTGCCTGTAGCACAGGAAACTACATTCAATAAACTGTGATAAACCATAATGGAAAAGAATATGAAAAAGAATGTATATATAATATATGTATAACTGAGTCACTTTGCTGTACGGCAGTAATTAACACTACCTTGTGATTCAACTATACTTCAATAAAAAATAAATTAAAAAAAAGAATATGAGCTGCCATTGAAAAATTGGTGAATTTTGCGTAAAAATCAGGTTATGTAGCTTCTCCTAAAAACGTGGCCGGTCTGGCCACGCAGGGCCTGTTTTCCACCGTGGAGCAGTTCACCAGCGACCTTCTCCTCACACAGTGTGAGCTCGAGGCCCTGTCCTGGTCCAGGGACCTTCATTTATGTCACCTTCCTGACCCCTCATCTACATTTATATGCAGAACAGAATCACGTTATGTTAAAGGTTTTGGGTAAAGAATTGCAATTTATTTTGGACAAATGCCCTTGCGTTTTGGCGACTTCCTAAACCCGGCCACGGCTACAATCAATGATCACTGACCTCAGAGGTTTATAGTGAGGGCTTCTCCGATGCAAGGACAGTGAACCCCAAGGAAACCCTGTGATTTCAGTCACTTCTACTTTAGTTCTGTATCTTTTGTTAACTTTGCAAGATATTCAGGGCCAAGTTGCACTGGTATGTAAAATTCTTTATAAAATCAAGCCAATCATGATTGTTTTTGGAGGGAAGACATCTTTTTTGCAGACGCTGGAATGGTCACAGAAGAGAAGGGAGCATGAAATCGTGAGTTTATTCTATCTTGAATTTGACACCTGAAGCACCCAAGGAATTTAAAAAGAAGGAGCAGAAAGGATGGGAATGACAACATTTCAGGAAAGGATGAGGGAAGAATTTTAAAAGGAAAAATGTTTACGAATATGGGTACACGTTTGTGTTTGTGTATGTGCGTGGATGTGAAATTGAGGGCCTGTGAGCTTGTGTATGAGAAAGTGATTGTACGCTCATGTGTCATAGTGAAGTCATTTCTCTTGACTTCCCCTTTTAAGAAGTTTTCAGGGGCTGAGCAATTTATGAGGCACTTCTGTAACGGAGCAGGACTGTATGGGGCCCCCATGTCCTCCGCCTGCCCTTATCTGTAGAAAAACTTTAGTCAAAGAATAAATTTAGGCACTTCCCTTGTGGTCCAGTGGCTAAGACTCCCCCCCCCGCCCCGAGCTCCCAATAATGCAGGGGGCCTGGGTTCGATCCCTGGTCAAGGAACTAGATCCCACATGCCGCAACTAAGAGTTCAAATGCTGCAACTAAGAGTTCGAATGCTGCAAATAAAGATTCCCGCATGCTGCAAGGAAGATCCCGCATGCCGCAACTAAGACCTGGCACAGGGATTTCCCTGGTGGTCCATGGTTAAGAATCCGAGCTCCCAATGCAGGGGGCCTGGGTTCGATCCCTGGTTGGGGAACTAAGATCCCACATACTGCAACTAAGCCCGCACGCTGCAACTAGAGAAGACTGCATGCTGCAATGAAGAGCCCGCACGCAGCAACGAAGACGCAGCACAGCCAAAATAAATTAATAAAAAAAGAATAAATTTAATCAGAGTAGTGAGAAAATGCAGAAACAAAGGAAAATAGTCAAGCAAGACAAGATAATAATAGTTTAGTTATTAAGCAAAGTCAAGGATCTTTAGTTCCTCCTCAAGGGCTATAGATAAAATTCTGAGCCGCATCCTTTGAGCTGTTTTACAGATACTAAAACCTCCACCAAGTGGAAGAAGTTAACTGCATGACGACCAGACTGTAGCCATGATATAAGCTGCCACAATTCCAAGAACTGGCCTCAAAGAAATGGGAACAAAGCGACACTGGAACTGAAGATTAACTGTACTTAAAACAATCAAGATGACGCTGGTCAGACCACTGCATGACCAATTTCAAGATGACTGTCAGAGCTGACTGTGCTGTTTCTGCATGTAGCCCCCTCCCTCCACCAGTGCACCCCTGGAATTCCCCATTAAGAGCCTGTGCTCCTCATCAGCAGTGAGGAATTTGTTCTTTGGGGCATGAGTCCACCTTCTCCCAGGACTGCCAGCTTCCTCAATAAAGCTATCTTTCCTTTTACTCAATACTCATCTCTCAGTATTGGATTCTTTTTTTTTTTTAATATTTATTTATTTATTTGGTTGCATCAGGTCTTAGTTGTGGCAGGAGGGCTCCTTAGCTGCAGCTTGTGGGCTCCTTAGTTGTGGCATGAGAACTCTTAGTTGCGGCATGCATGTGGGATCTAGTTCCTGGACCAAACCCAGGAGCCCTGCATTGGGAATGTGGAGTCTTAACCACTGTGCCACCAGGGAAGTCCCAGTATGGGATTCTTGAGCGATGAGCAGCCAGACCTGAGTTCGGTAACACCTCCATCACTGTTGTCAACTGACTTTTGATTCTTGGCTGATGTGTCCATCCAGAGACCTCTCACTTAGTCCTTCTTCATTCTTCCTCCCTTTCCATGGTCTCTGCGGCACAGGAAAGATTTATTAATTCAAAGCATTTATTTTGATCCTATGACGTGCCTGGAATTGTTCCACATACTGGAGCTATAGGGATAAAAAAGGCAGACAAGGCCACTGCCCTCATGGAGCATTTATTCTGGTGCAGGAAGACAGACAATAAACACCAACACTAAAAACACAAATAAGTGAGATGATTTCAAGGAGTACAAGTGCCACGCATAGATGCTGCTTTGGATGGAGGTTAGTGGAGGGTCCTGAGATAGTGGTGGTGGCCTGCACGGTGACCAGGCCACCATGCAAGGGTCTGGATGAGTAAGTGCAAAGACCTGAAGTGAGAGCAGCTTGATGTGGTCTGGAATAGGGAGCCAGGGGCTGTGCTGGAGCTCAGGCTGGGAGCCCCAGATGATGGCAGAGGCTGGCCCTGGGCCTTGTTCAGTGCATTGTTGGCTGCAGAGAATGGTTTGGATTTTATTCTAATTGCAATGGAATTAATTAAAGGATTTTTAAGTAGGGGAGTGATATAGCTTGATTTATTTACAGCTACTGGGGAGACAAGCATGAGAGAGAGAATTTTTTTTGTTCATATATATCAAAAATGCAAACTGAGAAGTTTAAAAAAGTGTTAATTAAAAACAACATCGATAAACCCATCAAATGTTAACATAAATAACACAATTTTTATTAAAAATATTTTCAAAGCAAGAAATTTTAATGAGAAGAGTGGCATTGTTTTACATGTTTATAACTCTAATGTCTGGTTTAAAAGAAGACAGTTGAACTCTTATGTTCACTTCTGAAGAAAATGTATTGTGATGTGTTGTTTCCATTGAAATATATTGAGAAAATCTGGCTTCACACAGATGCATAGTTGAAAAGTATTTAATAGATAATCAGGGATATTTTTCTACTCCCAAAGTTGACAAGTAATTGTTTCTGAAAGGTTAGTTGCAATGTGGAATCTGAAACCACATGGGTGAATTTCATACTCTGTTAGATTAAAATCCACTGGTCAGTCATGCACTTGAGTCGATCTTCTCCCCTGTGTGATTTAGTGACATCATGCACTGGCCATTTGGAAAACAGTGACTCACTGAGTTATGCAGATCTTCCAAATGTTGACAAATTTCATTAAACAGGATAAAAAAACATCACATTTGTCAATGTCACCACAGACTTCACTGGAAAAGTCTTTCAGGGTTGGGAAGCGGTCTACTTTACAGTGGCAGATACAAGTTTTCCGAAATTGTATTTTTGCTTGAAAAGTCAAATTTTATCATTGGCAACAAATGTTGTCAACTGCTTTCATTGAAGTGACAGGTTTATTTTATTTATTTCTGAGAAGATGTCTCTACATATCCATGTCTGAATAAGCACAGTTTGTCAGTCACTCTTTCAAGTAGCAATAGTGTTCCGTGAAAAAGGTGACTAGTGCAGCTGGCAATTCAAATGACCCACGATTGCTTATTCTTGAGACAGGTTCATGCTTCAGTACAGAACAGAAGTGCTCCGTGTACCATGTTGAAAAAGCGTGTGCTCAAGGACTGAGACTTCATAAAATTCCTATTTTTTACTGTTTCATCAAGGACATTTTTCTTTTTAATTGAGGTATAGTTGATTTACAATATTGTGTTAGTTTCAGGTATACAGTAAAGTGATTCAGTTATACACATATATATGTATATATATGTAATTTTTTTCAGATTACTTTCCATTATAGGTTATTAGAAGATATTGAATATTGTTCCCTGTGTTTTACGGTAGATCCTTGTTGCTTTTCTATTTTATATATAGTAGTGTAAATCTATTAATCCTGTACTCCTTTATTCCTCCCCCTCCTCCCTTTCCCCCATAAGCTTGTTTTCTCTGTCTGTGAGTCTATTTCGTTTTGTAAATAGATTCATTTGTATTATTTTTTAGATTCCACATGAATGATATCATATAATATTTGTCTTTCTTTGTCTGACTTACTTCTCTTAGTATGATCACCTCTAGGTCCATCCGTGTTGCTGCAAATGGCATTATTTCATTCTTTTTTATGGCTGAGTAATATTCCATTGTATATGTATATATCATGTCTTCTTCATCCATTCATCTGTCGATGGACGTTTAGGTTGTTTCCACATCTTAGCTTATTGTAAATCGTGCTGCTATGAACATTGGGGTGCATGTATCTTTTCGAATTAGAGTTTTTGTCTTTTCCGGATATTTGTCCAGGAGTGGGATGGCAGGATCATATGGTAACTCTATTTTTAGTTTTTCAAGGAACCTCCACACTGTTCTCCACAGTGGCTGTATCAACTTACATTCCCACCAGCAGTGCAGGAGGGTTCCTTTTTCCCTGCACCCTCTCCAGCATTTGTTATTTGTAGACTTTTTGATGATGGCTATTCTGACTGGTGTGAGGTGATACCTCATTATAGTTTTGATTTGCATTTCTCTAATAATTAGCAATGTTGAGCATCTTTTCATGTGCCTGTTGGCCATCTATATGTCTTCTTTGGAGAAATGTCTATTCAGATCTGCTCATTTTTTGATTTGGGTTTTTTTTTTGATATTGAGTTGTATGAGCTATTTGTGTGTTTTGGAAATTAACCCCTTGTCGGCTGCATTGTTTGCATATATTTTCTCCCATTCCATAGGTTGATTTTTCATTTTGTTGATGGTTTCCTTTGCTGTGCAAAAGCTTTTAAGTTTGATTAGGTCCCATTTGTTTATTTTTGCTTTCAATTCTTTTACCTTGGGAGACTGATCTAAGAAAATGTTAATACAGTTTATGGCACAGAATGTTTTGCCTAAGTTCTCTTCTAGGAGTTTTATGGTGTCATGTCCCATATTTATCTTTAAACCATTTAGAGTTTATTTTTGTATATGGTGTGAGGGAGTGTTCTAACTTCATTGATTTACATGAGGCTGTCGAGTTTTCCCAACAACACTTTCTGAAGAGACTGTCTTTTCTCCATTGTATAGTCTTGCCTTCTTTGTCATGGATTAATTGACCGTAGGTGTGTGGGTTTATTTCTGGACTCTCTATTCTGTTCCATTGATCTCTATGTCTGTTTTTGTGCCAATACCATGCTGTTTTGATTACTGTAGCTTTGTAGTATTATCTGAGGTCTGGGAGGGTAATGCCTCAAGTTTTGTTCTTTTATCATCAAGGACATTCTCAAGTGAAACTGACTTTTTTTTTTTTCTGTGAGTGCATGGCAAGGAATGCAATGTCTACTGGTGAAGTTTGGTATCACCACCTTGATTCATCCTAAGGCACCAGCAGTTTTACCCACCAGTGCAACTGTGAACACAGTGAAAAAGTCAAATAACATCTTAATATTATTTTGAAAATAGTCTTGACCTCACAGACCCCCAGAACTGTTTGGGAGACCTCTTAGGGGTCTGTAGATCACACTTTGAGAAACACTGATATAGGTTACCGAGTGTTCAAAATATATAAGCATTTAATGTCTTGACTCACAGTTGCATTGTGATAGAAAAAGCAATCTGATAAATTTGGCATGTGCCACATGTGATAAAGGGAAAGTCTTTTCTTTGTGTGGAAGTCTCTTGCCCATGAATACCATGCCTACTCTTCTCCTTGTACAGTTAACTTTTTGCTACATATTTATATATATATACATATTTTTATAATATATATATATATATATACACACACACACACACACACTGACATATATATATAGAATTCACAGCTCCCCCATTACCTTTCCCAAACCCTAATATCCTCCCTGAGTACTGACATTGAAATAGGTTCCTCTCATCTCAGACTCAGCAGACATGGGGTAGAGCTGCACCTGACTTAAGAAAAAAAAATCTGAAAATATCACTCATTTTATCATGTAGGTCCCATAAAAAGTCTATAAGTAAATATTTCTCATTTCATATGATTACTGAATTTGACCAGAGTGCTCCAGGTGTTTTATTACATACGTGATGGAGGTCTGTTAGGAATGAACTTTTGCAATGTGATCCCATCTTGCATAATTCTGGGAAAGAGATTCAGGGATCGAGTTCCTGTATGTTTCCCCACAAAAAGGACCTCGGCTCTCGCTTGGTACTTTAGACTCTGTGTCCTTGGCTGTAAAACAACTTTCAGTAAGGACCATAACAGTTCTTCACCCCTGTTAGAGAGCGAAGGAAAGCAGACTTGTGTCCATCCCAGGTGTTCGTCTCGGCTGATTCTTTGAATTTATAGTGGGTGGGTTTAAAATGCCAGGGGGGCTGGGAGGGACAAGGAGGGACATCAGACCAATATTTACACCGTCTTTCCTCTTCAAGATCTTATGGGCCAAGTTTTTCATCTGTAAATGTGGACAACTGGGCTAGAGGAGGCCTATCAGTCCTTCCAGATTTACACTTAGCAAT
This sequence comes from Balaenoptera physalus, assembly GCF_965194825.1. Lineage (NCBI taxonomy): Eukaryota > Metazoa > Chordata > Mammalia > Artiodactyla > Balaenopteridae > Balaenoptera > Balaenoptera physalus. The sequence goes on from NC_138889.1 coordinate 5,492,282, forward strand.
TCTGGAATTGCTGACGGGGGTCCAGAAGGAAGCCCAGGTGATTTTACAAAAGTTCTCACTGTTACCTCTAGGGGGCGCGCCAGCCCTCCCTACGGGCTTGAAAAGTTAAGTAGGCAGTTCTTCAGCATTTCTCAAAGTTTCTGGGTATTTCTGAGGTCTTTGGTAGGATGGGATTTCCTGACTAGGGGAGGAATATGAAGCTGGGCCAGTGATGGGGTAAGGAAAAGTGACGACAGCAGTTACATTGCAAGGAAGTAGAACAGGTAAACTGGTCTCGAGTGATTGAACAAAACTCTGAAATGAACCTAGAACTAAAGGCTACCGTTGGGCAGAGTTTTGGGAGGTAGCAGAGAGGTGAAGATTCATAGCTGTTCTGAAATGAGCACACCTATTGATGCAAGACCGTGCTGGGCATTGCTAAAGCAGTACGGAGCAAACAAGCCAGACCAGGGCTAGTCCTCAGTCACTTGAAGCCTGTCATTCATTGCAAAGTGTTAATAAGGTTGACGGCTAAGTTCAGACAGATGATAATACACAGCAGGGGAGGTAACTGGTCTGGGGATCGGAAGATCTCCCGCAGGCAGCAGACTAGAGGATGAGCAGAGTTAGTAGGTGAAGAGGTGGGTTGAAAGCAGTGGGGAGGGAGGGAGGCAGATGAGTGCCGGGGGGTGCTGCCGTGAGGGACGTAGTGTTCTAGACAGCCTGGAAGGGGCGATGTGGATATGGCTCTTTCGTTGAGTAAGAGATGGACGAGGGGGTAAGAAGAGAGGCTGGAGTAGTTGGGAGGGGTCAGGTCACGTTAAGGAGACTGAACTCAACCCTGAGGACAATGGAAACCATTGGAAGGCTTTAGGGAAGGGATTCAGGGGAGATCTTTCCAGCTGGAGAGGTGAACGGATGGGAAGGGGGCAAGATTTCAGGGACGCCAGCTCAGGCGGCTATGGTCACCCAGATGAGAGGCGACGTGGACGGGAGTGGGATGGAGGGAAATGGAGGGAAGTGAGACACATTAGGAGGTAGTCACACTGGGTTTTAGCCGAAGAACTTAGGGGGATTGTTTTCAAACTTACAGCTTCATTGACGAACAAGCACAATTAATAATGTTCTGTTCCCCTGAAGCAATACAGATAATGTGCAGACATACTTGCTTCCAGGGGGCCTCCTCCCCACAGAATCAAACTGCTGCCTCTGTGTGGACAGGTAACTGTAGAGACCTGCCACTCTTCCTAAGGGGTCCTCTTTGCCTCACCACTAAAATATTGCACTTTCAGCCTCATTCAAGAAAGAGATGAAACTGGATTAATGCGACAGTGTCTGTGACCAGGGAATGGTTGCACATGACTCTCAAGTCCGTTTAAGAAGCATTTTCTCCTTCTGTGATCTGTCAATATTTTCTCCTTCTGCGATCTGTCAATATTTTGCAGCCCAGCTCTCTGCATCAGAGAGTAGTGGCAGAGCACGTGTGCCCCGGAGCCCTGACGTGGGAGGAGAAGAGCTCGCTCCTCTCCCAATGGGAGATGCTGTCTTTGTTGCTTCTAGCCAGAAGGGCTGAGGGGCACTCGGAGGGCTGCGGGCCAGGAGCTGTGCTGTGTGCGAGGGGCAGTGGTTGGGATTCTAACAAAGGGGTTTCCATCAGGCGCTGAACACGCTGCCCACTGCATTTCTGCAGTGCAAGATTAGCCGGTCCGTGTTAGGAACGGCCAAGGCCTGGGCCAGAGCAAAGTTGAGTTTGCTAGAGATGTGGTCCCAGGACCCCCAGGGGAGGTGTGAGTGCACGTCCTGTAAGTCCCAGCTCCTCACAGGCACTGGCAAGTTCACAGGGTCCCCAAGCCACCGCACAGGCTAGGATTGTACAAAGGCTGCTGTGGTCTCCCCTGTCCTTTCCTTCTTCCCACAGATCTCACTGCAATAGGTAGACAGTGATGCCGAGGGGGAACAAGTACCGCTGTGATCAGGTGCTGTTTCACCCTTAGAATCCTACACAACTTGTACGATGTACTCCTGAAGAGTTCTTACCATAATTTTCTTCACTGTGTTATTCAACAAAATATTTATTGAGTGTCTACTATGTGCCAGGCACCATTCTAGGTTCATGGACCACATCTGTCCATAAACCAAAGCTCTCCTACGGCCCTTTCTCTGTAGTGGGAAATAACAGGTAACACACAGTAAATGCAATCTGTTCAGGAGGATGCGGGGTTCTCTCCTGACTCAGGAGTGGCGAGGGGGCCAGTGTCACCATGTTCTCAGTGCTGGTTTTGAACCTGACCTCCTGGCAGACATGCTATGTGGATACAGAGTGAGGAAGGTCAGTTCTGATCATGACCTGGGGAGAGAGGGAGCAGGGCCAGTGGGCAGATAAGTGATTTATGTAGTATGTGAGCAAGTGAGTGAGCTGGGAAAAGAGAAAAACATAGAACTGATTAAACGCAAGTTAGATATAGTTCCCATTTCCAATCATCTATAAAATTTTATCCAGAAGCCCTTCAAATTTAGTCCAGACGAAGGTGGGTGGATGGCAGAGAGTTGGGGTAGTGGCCGCAGAGCAAGGAGGTGCTGCTTGGAAGGTGGGGAAAGCATCAGCTGAAGCGTGGCCTGGTTATTACAGGATTGATGTCCCTTATTTCTGCTTTCCCCATCAAAGTGTAACGAGAAGCCTGTGGTTCTTCTACCGAAGGACAGATGTGCTTTAAAAATTCTCAAATGGATAAAATAATCAGGCAAAGGGCTGAGCCTGGGCTGCCACCTCGAATGTTGCAGCCACGTGGGCTCCACTGTTTCCTTCTGACCTTAAGATGCAGGGGTTTCAGGGTTTAGTTCACTGTCAGTGAAGTGGGGCTCCGGCGCACTTACTAAACCTCTTCTGTGTTTGCTAATAATTATCACCCAGTTCATTATGGGCCCTGCAGTGCTCCCACTTCCTTTAATTAATTTGTCCTGTATTAATTATGGGGGTGTTTTATTTTATAAGGGTGATGACTAACCCAGCCGGCAGGTTCAGAACTGCCCTGTTGGTGCTTGACTGACAAGGGCTTGGTCTCCCAGTTCAGCCCAATCTGTTTGGGAGGAGGGCATCATTCTCTCCTGACATCAGGCGTGGCGAGGGGGCCAGTGCCTGCCAGGGAACTGGGCCTCCTGGGGCAGAGATCTTGTTGGAGCTGCTGACTTGGGAAGCTCAGTTCTGTTCATGACCGCGTAGAGCCTGCCAAGCCAGCCAGGGAAACACACCCCACGGGCTGGGGTCCTACGGAGGAGTGGCTTCAAGGCAACGTAGTAGATGACCTTCAGACTGGAGGCCCCTCCACCAGAGGCTCCTTGAAACTCAGATACTTGAGGAGCCTGGAGCGTTCTTTTGAAATTCAGCTCCGAGCTCTTCGTGGAATGCAAGGGTTGTTTCTGCCCAGCTTCTTGAGTTCTTTAAGTTCTTTCCCAAAGCTGCTCTGAGTCTATCTTGCAGTAACTGCATTTCTTTTCTGGAGTTTCTGCATTTTTATTGCAATCTTATTCTCAACTCCTACTTGACATCCACAAAGTTTAAGATCATTGGATTCACAGTTGTGATGGGCGAGGAGGACGTTGATCTTCAGTATGGAATAGATTCCAACACACAGCCCTCTCCACCCAGACTGTTGCAGGAGCCTCCTAATGCCTCTGCCTTCTCCGTACACACTGCTCTCCCCCTCTGCAGGCCAGCCTTCCCAGGCGGATTTTTTCCGGATCTCAAGCCGAGTGTGTCCCTCCTCTCCTTAAAGTTCCGCAGTGGATTCCTGTCGCCCCCCATAACAAACCTGTACATCTTCATCTTGGAGCTCAGGGCTCTCCGTGACCTTGACCTTGCCCCTCCCCATCCCTGACTCAGCTCCTGCCACTCTCCCATGGTTATTCAGTCTTAGAGGTGAATTTTTGGAACACGTGATGATGGTTCAGCCTCCACACTTCTGTGCATCGTGTTTGCTCCCAGGACTATCCGGTCCCAAACTCATCCTCTGCTTGAGCTCCCTGTGAACTTGATCAAACGTTCCGGCATCCGTGAAGGCGTCCCGACTCAAGCCAGGTCCGATGCATCCCCCAGCATCTTCCAACAGTGCCCTGCATCCCAGAACCCCTCCATCCTCTTCCCACAGCGCCCTACATCCCAGAACCCGCCCAAGCAGTAGTTAGTCGCTCTCGTGACTGCTCCACGTGTTTTATGATGCCCTCCTCAGGGCCAGGGTCTGGACCTTATTTGGCTTGATAATTCCAGGCCTAGCTGAGTGCTTTGCCCGCAGTAGGAAATGAGTTTCTATTTCTTGTAGGAACGAACGAATGAAGGAATGAATAAAGCAGGAATCTCAATCCATCCTTTGTTCCAATAAAGATGTTTCTCTTTTGAGAAACATAGCAGTCTTCTCGTGTCCATATTTATGAGGGAGGGATTGCAGGGAAGGAGGGAGAAGTGAGCTCTGAAAGCAAAGTTAATTAAGAGAGTTAAGGTAGTGTGATCTGGAATCAAAGTGGTTGCACAAGAACAGCTGGTGGAAGAAGGAGATGGGGGTGGAGGAGATGAGCGTGGAGTCCTGAGGAGGTAACAGGAGATGGTGGGAGTCAGCCAACCTCCTACAATGGGGGGTCTTGTCAGAGGCAGCTAAGGTTGCCGCGTCTGAAGCAGACTCTGGGCTCTGGGACTTTGGGAGAAGATGTAGCGATGAGTGGATATGGGCAAATGGGTGACGCCATCTGGCAGGAGTACCTCCTTGGACCCAGGAAGTTCTGCATCAGGCTGGGTTTAAAGGTGCAGTTCTATCTCTTCCAGAATGGATCTCATATCCTGTGCCAGAGCATTTCTAGAAAACCCTTTGGCCTGGGTCAGACATTTTGAGTCTGGTCCTCTGTCCATCCCTCCATCCCTCACCTGATCCTCCCTCCATCCCTCACCTGCTGGCCTCTGAGGAGCCTTAGTCTCTAGACAATCCTGTACCCCTTTCTCCCCACTGTTCCCATCTGCCTGACTTTCTCCGGGTTGCTGCCCTCAGAGAATTGATCAGGGCTCAAAACAAAGTGGGAGCAGCCAGAACTCCTGGGTCTGGTCACTAGGTCTGCCTTACCAACCCGCTGAGTTCCGCTGAGCCTTGATTTTCCCCTTTTATAATGTGGGCAGCATGCCGTTTCACCTCCCTTGAACTGCCCAGTTAATGATCACCCTGAGTTCCCAGGGAGTGCAATGCCCTGCAGCTCTCCAGGATGCAAATTTGTAATTATTATTTTTTGCCAAGCCTCTCATATCATCCCCAGTTTCATAACCTCCGTCACCCTGGCCCATCCCCTCCCTTCCTGCACGTACAGAGCCCTCCCCTCTCGCCCAGATGCACACCTGCAGGAAAAACTGGCAAGGACTCCTTTCCATCTGTCACAGCTTCAAATAGCTTGAGTGTGCTGATGACAGATAAAGTAATTGCAGAGCATATGAATGACAATATTTGATGTGTTAAAATAATTTTTTAATGCCAAGCATTTGTATAATTTATAGCTGGAATCCAAAGTTTTCTTCTTGCTTCCCACTTCTCACCTGGTCACTCCACATCGGAGTGGCAGGCACGTTGGCCCCATGGCTCTTGTTTTTGTTCAGTGTGTTACAAGGAGAAGGCAGGATGGGCTGCAGCAACTCTGTACGGTTCTTACTGACTTCTGAACCCCCAGGCCTCACTCAGATCTTAGCATGTTGAGGTGCTTACGGATATTTGATAAATGCATTATTTATTTTTTTAAAGAAATTTATTTATTTATTTATGGCTGTGTTGGGTCTTCGTTGCTGTGCACGGGCTTCTCATTGTGGTGGCTTCTCTTGTTGCGGAGCATGGGCTGTAGGCACGCGGGCTCAGTAGTTGTGGTTCGCGGGCTCTAGAGCGCAGGCTCAGTAGTTGTGACACACAGGCTTAGTTGCTCCTCGACATGTGGGATCTTCCCGGACCAGGGCTTGAACCCGTGCCCCCTGCACTGGCAGGCGGATTCTTAACTACTGCGCCCAGGGAAGTCCCGATAAACGCATTATCAAATAGAAGTTGGGGAGTCATCTGACAACTATTCACTCAGTGCTTATATGTGCCAAACACCAGTCTAAGAAGTAGAACACAACAGTGACAAGACAAACGAGGTCCCTGCCTCCGAGGAGTTTAGAGTTCGGTGGAGAGTCATAGCATCAACGCATGCTGAGTCTACTGTGGAGGAAAGAGGGGATCCTGGTAACTTAGGCATCAAGGTGTCATCTAGAGGTCAGGGAAGTGAGTTAACTGGAAGACCTAGAGAGGGGTTTAGGGCAGTCAAGGAGGGAGGCAAAAGAGAGTCCCAGGTAGAAAAAAGAGCCTGCGGGAAAGTAGAGAGCTGAGACAGAGAATAATTAGTTTGAGCAGCTGGAAGCCGTTCATTAGGACTAGAATTCAGGTCAAAAGAGAGAAGTGAGGCTGTAGTGGTGGGCGGGGAAGAGACCACGAGTGACCTTACCATCTGTGTGAAAGAAACAGGGTGGGATGGAAGCATTTTAAGGGAAGTGACATGGTTAGACTTTTCTACGAGAAAGATTCCTATGCTGAGACCATCAGAGAAGGGTGGTCTGGAAATAAAGCTGCTCTAGGAGGTGGAGGTGTCCATCACTTCAACTCTGAGAGCTCCTTCTGGCTCAGATTTAGGCTTGGGAGGTTAGGAAATACAATAAAAGCCATCAACCACTCTCTTTAAAAAGGGCTTTCGAACAACAGAGGACATTCTCAGCGAGCACACTTTGGCCCTTCCACTCCTGACTTCTGTTATTTAAATGCCTCATCGCCTACGGGTGTGTGCGAGATCTTGCTCAGATAGTGAAGAAGGACAGATGAGAAGCGTTGTGTCGTACTAGGTGCTAATTCCTCCCCCCTGCGGTGTCCCATTGGCTTCCCTGGTCCGAGGTCCTCCAAGGCTGGGCTGGAGCCAACTTGAGAGAGCTGGGAGTGGGGTATGTGCCTCTCTTCCCAGCTCCACCATCAGTGACATCACATTTGAGTTTGAAATTGGCCAGGGGGGTAGTATTTACAGCATGGAAAACAAGCAGATGCTGCTCTAATTCAGGGTTTCTATTTTTCCTGGAGAGCTGGTTGTCAAACATTTACGAGCACACCACTGCCTGCCACTCACGTGTGACTCTACAGGGCAGCAGCCTAACTCCGGGCTGGTGAGGGGCTTCTGCTGTAGCACTGAGGTGGCTAATTCCTTTCTCACTGAGGTTTGTGATTTCTCACCATCTCAGCCTGGCTGGTTTTGAACTTGTCTCTGAGTTTGAACTGGTTGCCCTTTCCCTACCCACCTCAGCTTGCTGATTCTAAAGGCAACACAGGCGAGGGCACTGGAACGGGGGGAGGATGTGTCTATTCAGACTGCCTCCCTTCTGACCACCATCCAATTGTGAGCTGGCCTCCTGCGCTTCCACTGGTGTGAATCCTACGCTGTGGGCCATTCTTCAGCCTGTTCACTGATTTCCCTGTCTTTCCTCTGAATTCTTCTCCATTGCCCACTGGAGATGCTCACTTATTGGACCAGAGAAATGGGGAGAGGAAACCAAATTAGTTTTGCTATGCAAAGTGCCCACCAACAGATGAAAATATGTCAACCGCACTCATCATCAAAGAATACAAAATAAAATGGGATAACAAGAGTTCCTGGAAATGAACCTATGGAAAAGCAGAAGTACAAAAAGATGCGTGCACAAAGATTCTATTGCAGTTTTGTGGGTAGAGGTGAATAATTGGAAATGACGTAACTGTACATCAATAGGGGAATGATTAAACATATTATGGAACACCTCTGTGATGAATGCTGTAGCAGCTACTAGAGCAGTGAGTTAGCTTTAAATGTCCTGCCGAGGAAAATGTCTGTGCGACATTCAAAAAAGCAAAGTGCGGAACAGTTTGTATAAAGTGTTCCTGTTTGTGTGAAAGAATTCTATGTGGGGTGTGTGTGTGTAAAAGAGTGAAAGGATACATACCAAACTGTTAAGAGTGGACACTTCTGGGGATTGAGACTAAGGAGGAGTAGTGTGGTGGGAGCTATTAATTTTTTAATTGACATACAATATTATATTAGTTTCAGGCGTACAATATAATGATTCAATATTTGTGTATATTGTGAAAGGATCACCACAGTAAGTCTAGGTAACATCCGCCGCCATACATAGTTACAGAATTTTTTTTCTCGTGATGGGAACTTTTAAGATCTACTCTCTTAGTGACTTTCAAATATAGGATACAGTGTTATTAACTACAGTCACCAAGCTGTACATTATGTCCCCAGGACTTTTATAACTGGAAGTTTGTACTTCTTGACCCCCTTCACTCATTTCGGAGCTACTATTTTTTACTTTGTATACGTTTTATTGTTTGAATTTTTGTAATAAAAGCTAAAAAAGATATTTACAAAACAGGATCTATTACTCCACCTTCATCCTGCTCTGTTAGAGCCCAGCCCTTAACACAGTCAGCAGGGGCCAGGGTGGCACGATGCAGGTTGGGACCTAGTTCTGCTGGGGGTGGGAGGGTGGGGGCAATGGGATGAGGACCGTGTGCAGGTCCCGCAGTCCGGGGAGCTCCTGTCTGGCCGGGGGGCGGAGCGCAATGTCAGGCGTGTGGCCTCCACGGCGGTCACGTGTGGGTGCCCTGCGGTGGGGCTCGCGAGTATATCAGCAGGGCGCTGTCATTCCCTGGAAGACGGGCAGCCCTGGAAGCTTGTCAGGGTGTCACAAGCCTTCGACACCAGCGACAAGGCTGACACCTGAACAAACGGGAGGGCAGTCTGGAAGCAGCAAGACCTGAGAAATCAGGATCCGTAGAGGGGCCAGCAGGAGCCAGCGGGCAGGTCCCTGGCGGGTGTCCATGGTGCCTGGTACCAGGACAGCTGAGCACTTACTCCCAGAGTGTTGGGCTAATTCTGGGGACAGGGGCCCGGCCTGTGAGTGAGAGTCAGGTGGTCCGGCTGCGGGGATGCAGGGCTGCGAGCCTTGGAAGGAGGCCCCCCGTGGCTGGGGCCTGGGGTGGAAGCTGCCCGCCACCTCCCGCTTCGGAGCCCGGAGCTGTGGCCCAGAGGGGCCCCTTCCTTCTGAGCTGCGTGCATGGGGCCTGTTTGCAGACAGGCTGCTGCGCGGGGCTGGCCTCCGGGCCCCGCCACCACTCCAGGAGACCCCAGGGGTCAGAGAAGGCGTGGCCTCGGGGGCTGTCCAGGCTGCCTCTTTGCTGTCTTCTCTGTTCATTGTCTCCTAATCGCAGGCCTGGAGGAGTCGGCCAGGTGGAAAGTCTATAAAACAAGCTGACGGTTCTCCCTGGCGCCCTGACAGCCTCTGCACCGTGGGAACCCTGGCCAGGAGGCTCTAGGACCTGACCTCCCCGCAGGCGCTCAGGGCCAGGCTGCCTGCGTGTCCTGCTCCGCGCTCCGCAAGTTCTGGGCTCGCAGGGCAGGCAGGGAGGTGTCAAAGCTGCGGTGACAGCAGCTTCTCTGGGGTGAGTCCCCTGCGGGCTTCACTCCCCTCCCCTCTGTGCAGAGCAGCAGAAGACGGGGAGAGGGCCCTGGAGTAGGAGTCAGAAGGAGATCTGAGTCCGGGCTTGGCCTGTGCTGGCCGTGTGGCCTTAGACAGGCGCTCAGCCTCTCTGAGCCTCAGTGACACACCTGCAAGATGCTAGTTGTAAGCCTGTCCACCGGGCAGGGTCGCTGGGAGGCAGGGTAGTAACGGCTGGTGTTTGCCCCGTGCTTCGGCGGTGCCAGGCGCTGGGGTCCCACCTACCAGCTCAATTTAGTTCACAGCCTGCATCACTTCCTAACATACAATACAGTCCGCTCAATGTCAGTTTTCTGTCCCTCCCACTAGAGAGAACGTTTCACGAAGAGAAAGCTTTTGGCATAATTTGTTCCCTGTGCTTAGAGCAGAGCTTGGCATGTAGGACTTGCTCACAACTGTTTGATGAATGAATGAATGGATGGATGGGCATCTCATTTAGTCCCCATTCCGACAGCCTGAAGAGAGTATGATTAGAATCTCCATCATACAAATGGGAAACCTGAGACGCAGGGAAGAGAACTGTCTTCTAAAGTCACGGACAAGTACGTGGTGGGGCAGTTTAACTCCGGAGCCTGGGCGATTCGGCTCTCTAAAGGAAATGACGTACATGAAAGCGCTGGGTAAACTGTAAGGCGCTGTAGAAGCGTAAGGTGTTGTGACACGTCACCTTCCATTTACTTGATGATCTAAAACTAAATGGCACCTTTGCACCGTGTCTCCCGCCTCCCCCCTCAGCCCTCACACCCCCTTGTTTGAGGTCGCATGGTCGGTTCTGACTTTCTGCTGGTCTTTATTTTGTAAATTATCCGTAGCCAATCCTTAATCCGACGCCGATTTCCCAGACCACCCAGCACATTCTCTGCCACCTCCCGCCCTGTCAGCTGGTGGGGAGCGCCCCGGAGGTCACACTGCCTTCTGTCACCAGCCAGAACCAAACTTGGTTAGGCAGTCGGGTCCGATAAGAGACAAGCTTCGTTCCAGAACCCAGTGGATCCTCGAGGTGTGTTTGGCTAAGACGTGTTCCCAGGTCTCATCTCCCTCGTTCCCGAGGACGGCTTGTCGGTCTTTCCAGCGACTTTAGGGACATCAGGCACTTATGGGCACCGGCTCCTCTGTTATGCCCTCCACTGTGTCTTGCCCTCCGGGGTCTCGCAGCCTTGCTCAGACGCCTTCCCCCTGAGTTTGCCCTGCTGCTCCGCGCTCCCTGCCTCTCGCTTCCTTTCCGAGTCACCCACCAGCATCTGCTTTTCTCCAGCTGTCAGGATGTCCCGGGTGGGAGTCACCTCAGGGGGGCTGGAGGCCGAGGGAGAGGGGAAGCCGATGAGGGACGTGGAAGAACGAACGCAGGAAGGAGGCGGGTGAGAGAGTGAGCCGCCGCCTGCCCCGAGTTCCGTGTGCGGCTTCTTTCCGGATGCTCCTTGTAAAGGCCTTTGGGAGACTGTGGCTATTCCTTGGTGCTCCCGGAACCAGGCTTCCCCTGGGGAGGGCGTGGTGTGGAAGCAGGTTCTTCGCCCTCCTGGCGGGGTGAGGGGGTTTGCCCACGTCCTCCTGGGAGCAGGTGTTCATCTGGACCAGCCCCGGGGGGTCCCAAGCCTTGAGGACCAAGGAGCAGGTGGTGGAAGGAAAACACGGGCTTTGGAGTCAGCCTGGCTTTGAATTCAGGCGCCGCCCTCACCCAGGGGTGACAGGTGCTCACTCCACACCTCCCAGCCTCCGCTTCCCCGTCTGTAAAACCACACTTCTCAGGGCTGTCGCGAGGGTGGCATGAGATGGCCTGTAAAGGGCCCCATGACAAAGCACGCTGGTGTAAGTTACTATATAACTGTAATGAGATGGAGGGAGCTTTATTCACCAGCCTCTCCCTTAGAAGGACAAAGTTGGGTTGTTGGCGAAATACTTTGATCTGTGCTTTGTTACAGAAGCAGGAACTTAGGGGGACCTGGGACCGGTGGAGCGGGGTTTGTGCATCCTACTAGGTAGGTTTGGGAGGGGTGAAGGCTGCAAGGTGCCTGAAGTGACCCCACTCCATGGCCACTTCCCCCGTATTCACTTTCTCTCAGTTCACAAGTTGCTTGTACATAAGTGCACTTTTCGTGGCAGTCGGGCTGGGCTGACATCGGGGTTGATGTGGGGGCAGAGTGCAGCTAACACGCACAAATGAGGTACCAGGGGCAGGGGAATCACGAGGAGGTGAGCCCAGGAATTCACGGAAACCGTGGGGAGGATTTCGGACTTCTACAGGCCAAGGAATTGGGGGTGTGGGCCAGGGAGTTGCAGTGGATGTCCTGTAACTTCCCAGCCCAACGTCATCATCCTTATTTAGGAGCGAGAGAGAAACGGGTTCAAATTAAGTACTTTCTCAGTCAAGGTCACATAGCACCAAAGGTGACAAAACTGGTTTTAAATTCCCTGACGCCTGCTTCCAGCCTGTGGCTGTAGCCTCTGAGCCAGACCACCTGTCCAACATGAAAGGCTGCGGTCTCAGGTAACAGACAAGGAAATTAACCTCAAGGGCTTGCCCAATCTGCCCAAGGTCAGACCTGGGCTTAATGCAGGGCTCTTACAACCGGCGGAGAAGCCAGCGGGGATCAGGCCCCTGGCAGGGCCTCCAGGGCCATGGGGAGCTGTTTTCCCTTTGGACAGATTACTTCACTTATCTGGGATGATCAGCCCTCCTAATCCTGTCTGCTAATTGTACTGACGTTTCCCCTCCACGCAAGTGGCTGAGGATTCATGTGACCGGACTGGGCACAGAACCCAGCAGCCCTGCTGGCACAGCCTTGCTTTGACTTCACGGCTGCACCTGTTTCATTCTTGTGGCGCCCGCTTCCATGTGGTCACACTTCAAAGCATAATCTCACATATAAAGCCTAAATTTAGCTTTAATCAAATAATTGCTGGACACTAAATCATCAGATGATCATCACCAACCCCGATTATCGGTGACTAAGAACGAAAGCTCCAGGAAGAGAGTAGAGGGTTACATAATTGCATCCTCACGGAGGTTGAAGACATAATCCTGGGTGCGTACGATTGTCTTCTTATGTCACAAAGCTTAACGTTCAGAGCAGGTGCCCTCTGAGAGGCCGTGGAAACCCCACTGGCTATGCAGAGAAAGAGGGTGACCCCAGGAAGGTACTGAGGTGCTGAGTGGGGTGGGGGGTCAAAGGACGAGAAGAGAGAGAAGGTTTAGGGTGGCAGGGATTTGGTCTTGTGGGAATAAACCATTTTAGATGACTTGGGGGATAAGTTTCCAGAGATTGGAAACTCTGCTGTAGCACCAAGCATTGAAGAGAACGGCTTACTGATTGACGAATGCCCACTTGCCACCATTAGCATCTTGGTCATTAAGACAGAAATTAACCTACTTAAGCTTGGGTTCTGTAGAGGCAGCTGCTTACATGGTTTCCCCACTCTGATCACCAGGACAGCAACTGTTAATGATCAAGCAGTGGCCGCCAGCCTAAGAAGATGACAGCGGGACTTGTCCAGAATGGCTAAGCGCACTCTCTGTGCTGAGGGTGTGTGTGTGTAGGCAGTGATGCTGAAGAAAGCACACCCCCGGCCCATCTCCTCCCAACTCTGCGTTCAGTGACGTCGCTTTGGTTGCTTAAATTGGCCAGGCTGGGAGTATTTACACCGTGAAATTTGACAAGCAGTTTGGGGCTTTCCCTTACACTGGAGAGCTGGTTTTAAAAAATCTACCAGCAAAACACTTGTGAGAATGGCTAAAAATCAAAAACATGGAGGGAATCCCCTGGCGGTCCAGTGGTTAGGGCTCCACGCTTTCACTGCCGGGGTCCGGGTTCAATCCCTGTTCTGAGAACTAGGATCCTGCAAGCCATGTGGTGTGGCCAATAAAACAAAACAAAACAAAACAAAACAAAACACTGACAACACCAAATGCTTGTGAGGATGTGGAGCAACAGGAACTCTCATCACGGCTGGTGGGAACGCAAGACGGTGCAGCCACTTTGGAAGACAGTGTGGCGGTTTTTTACAAAGCTAGACACGGTCTTACCATGTGATCCAGAGACTGAGTTCCTGGCTATTTACCCAAATGAGCTGAAAACGTTTGTCCACACGAAAACTGCATGGAAATGTTTATAGCAGCTTTATTCATAACTGCCGAAACTTGGAAACAACCAGGATGTCTTTCAACGGGTGAATGGGTAACAAACTGTGGAATACAGTAAGCTTCTTTGCCATTCATATGGTTGCCACATTTCATAGTTTCACTGCATAAGTAATTGGCCATAAGCAATTTTGCCATAAAAGATAAAATCACTGGTTGACAGTTTCTGGTTTGACAGTTTGGTTACAACTGGTTGAAACGCGTTTATCGACCTTTGATGACTTCATTGGGCTCACGGATGACGGTGATTTGCCCCAAGAGTTGGTTTCTTTGTTTGAAACACACTGCACCAGAGGAGAAAGAGGCTGAGGCTCGGAGGCACAGACTTGGACCCACATTTCCCACAGAACTTTGGAACGTCTACCAGTGGACACGTAGGCCGAGAGAGCACAGGAGTACAAAGCTCAGATACAAACATGCATCCTGCTATCTGGAAACTGAGTCTACGGCCATACCTCCCTGAACGCGGCCGATCTCGTCTGGAAACTGATACCGCTCTTCCTGAGGACGAAATTTTAGTGAAAAAAACAACCAGTGCAACGCCGACGGGGGAGACGAATTAACAGCAAAAAAAAAAAAAGATATAAAATACTGTGAATGAAAGCCTTGGAAGATAAGTACTTAGTGCTCAGACAAACACAACCCACAAAATAAAATCAGTTATTTGCGAAGTGTTGCCATGAATCTACACACATTTAAAATGTATTCAAATATTTTGTACTTAGCAATAAAGTTTTTAAAATTTTGTTCTTCACGTCTCGTGTTTCATTACATCCTATTTAACATCCCTCTTTTATTTTTTGTTATTTTATCTTTTACGGGAAAATCACCTTAAGGCCAATTAACTATGTAGCGAAAATGTTTGCGGCAAAAATCCTGCCAACATGTTTATGGCAAAGATGTTTACAGCACAAGAACCTGGAACCGTGGAATACAAAATTTGGAAGACATACAATGGGATATTATTCAGGGATAAAAAAGAAACGAGCTATCAAGCCATGACAGGACACGGAGGAGCTGTGAATACACATTACTAAGTCAGAGGAGCCAGTCTGAAAAGGCTGTGTACTGTATGAATGCCACATGGCATTCTGGCAAAGGCAAAACTATGGAGACAGTATAAACATCAGCTGCTGGGGGCTGGGGGGCGGTGGAGAGGGATGAATAGTTGGGGCACAGGGGACTTTTAGGGCAGTGAAACTGTTCTGTATGATACAGTAATGGTGTGAAAGCATCACTATATACTCGTCCAAACCCACAGAACTGAACAACACAAAGAATGAACCCTCATGTAAACTATGGATGTCGGTTAGTGATAACGTATCAGTATTGGTTCATCAGTCTCACACTACTGTAAGCTCATCCCACGGGGCAGCGGTGGGCGGTGGGAGGGGGAGAGGGCGGATGTGGGAACTCTTTGTGCTTTCTGCTCAATTTTTCTATAAACCTAAAACTGCTTTTAAAGAGTATCTTAATTTGAAAAATTCACCAGCATACCCCTGTGTCTATGTGATGACTTATTGAACAAACTGTGCTGGGTGCCAGCAGAAAGCAGCTTTATTGTGTCACACGACTGCTTTTGTCTGAACCTCTTTTTCTTCTGCCTGCTGATGTCATCGGTAGATCCCAACACTTTCCTGGTCCCTCTCAACTATTAAGAAATCTTGTTTTTGAGGTATTACAATGTCAGATCCACTGACTTATTCCAGCTTCAGTCTCTGGCTTGCTCCGAGCTTGTCCCCTCCCCAGGGTGGGTCTGATTCAGGCTGGGAGACCAGAGGTGAGGAAGGGGGCAGGCGGGGGTTTCCTCGATATTTATTTCCGTCCCTTCCTCTCTTCCTTCCCAACTCACAGGCTGCTTTTGCTCCTCTGCAGACAGAGGAGGGGAAGCAGGTCTTGGTGGCCTTGGGTGGGCAGAGCTCCTGGGGTTTCCTGGAGGCCTCTGTGCTGGGCTCCTGGGTCCAGGGTGGCCCACCTGCGTCTGGTCCCTTGGACGCCCCTCAGCACGCGTCTCCACGGCAGAGTGTCTGTCAGGCCCCTTTGCCCTGCAGCGGGTTCTGCTCCAGGCTGGTCCCCTTCCTCGGGGTCACACTGGCTCTTCCCAGTCTACCTGCTCCCCCTTCTCTGCAGCCAGGCAGCTGGGCCGCCTCTCCCTTTACGGGTGTCTGAGGTTCCCACCTTGGGATGCTGTCATGGTTTGTGGCTGCAGGTGAGGGAGAAGCACCTCCTCCTCCATGAGTGATGCTCTCTCTGAGCAAATCCTGACTCCGACCTGTGCCCATCCATCCTCAAGCTGCAGTGAGGGTTAAGGGTCGCTGGACTGGTGTTTGCATCATGCTTAGCAAGGTCTGTACCAAAGCTCTGCTGTTTGCATCATGCGTAGCAAGGCCTGCACCGAAGCTCTGCTGTTTGCATCATGCTTAGCAAGGTCTGTACGAAAGCTCTGCTGTTTGCGTCATGTGTAGCAAGGTCTGTACCAAAGCTCTGCTGTTTGCATCATGCGTAGCAAGGTCTGTACCAAAGCTCTGCTGTTTGCATCATGCGTAGCAAGGTCTGCACCGAAGCTCTGCTGTTTGCATCATGCTTAGCAAGGTCTGTACCAAAGGTCTGCTGTTTGCATCATGCTTAGCAAGGTCTGTACCAAAGGTCTGCTGTTTGCATCATGCTTAGCAAGGTCTGTACGAAAGCTCTGCTGTTTGCATCATGCGTAGCAAGGTCTGCACCGAAGCTCTGCTGTTTGCATCATGCTTAGCAAGGTCTGTACCAAAGCTCTGCTGTTTGCATCATGCTTAGCAAGGTCTGCACCAAAGGTCTGCTGTTTGCATCATGCTTAGCAAGGTCTGTACGAAAGCTCTGCTGTTTGCATCATGCGTAGCAAGGTCTGCACCGAAGCTCTGCTGTTTGCATCATGCTTAGCAAGGTCTGTATCAAAGCTCTGCTGTTTGCATCATGCTTAGCAAGGTCTGTACCAAAGCTCTGCTGTTTGCATCATGTGTAGCAAGGTCTGCACCGAAGCTCGGCTGTTTGCATCATGCGTAGCAAGGTCTGTACCAAAGGTCTGCTGTTTGCATCATGCTTAGCAAGGTCTGTACCAAAGGTCTGCTGTTTGCATCATGCTTAGCAAGGTCTGTACGAAAGCTCTGCTGTTTGCATCATGCGTAGCAAGGTCTGCACCGAAGCTCTGCTGTTTGCATCATGCTTAGCAAGGTCTGTACCAAAGCTCTGCTGTTTGCATCATGCTTAGCAAGGTCTGCACCAAAGGTCTGCTGTTTGCATCATGCTTAGCAAGGTCTGTACGAAAGCTCTGCTGTTTGCATCATGCGTAGCAAGGTCTGCACCGAAGCTCTGCTGTTTGCATCATGCTTAGCAAGGTCTGTATCAAAGCTCTGCTGTTTGCATCATGCTTAGCAAGGTCTGTACCAAAGCTCTGCTGTTTGCATCATGTGTAGCAAGGTCTGCACCGAAGCTCGGCTGTTTGCATCATGCGTAGCAAGGTCTGTACCAAAGCTCTGCTGCCCCTCTCTAGAATGTGGGACCTCAGACACCCTTTTCTCACAGCTCTAGGTCTCAGACACTGAGCTGAGAAAAAACAAAAGGAAGCATAGTCCTGACATTGAGAAGTGGCCTGGCACGCAGAGCTGGGTCGTGTTATGCCCCTACCAGACATAAACGCCAGCGGGAGTGTCCTCTGACACCATGAGGAGCCAGGCAAGGCCAGGCCCCTTCATAACCGCGTCTGAGCACAGACAGAGCAAGTCATGGCTTCACAGAGAATGCCAGACACCCCCTCTCTTGGCCGAGAGGAACGTCTGCTTCTTCTCTCTTCCTTCCAGTGCGCGCTCCCCAGAGAGACAACTTACTGGGACACCCAGTCATAGGCTTGCCTCCACTTTCTGATTGCACCCGGTCCCTCCCCCAAAGCACAAACAAAAGCCTACATCCTACAACCAGTTCTTCCTAACACCGCCTCACTGAGACACCCTGAGATTCCCTCCTGGGGCACGGCTTCCCTCCCTGCACAAGTCATGAACCCAGCTCATGTGTCTGGTGGCCTTTGGCTGAAGAACTTTGACAGAAAGACAGCAAAAGTTACGTTTTAACCTCCTATTACGTATAATTCACCCTCAATACCCCTTCCAGGACTTTTTTTATTCCACCCAGATTATAAACGTTTCCTTTTTTCCCCCCCTCCCTCCCTCCCTCCCTCCTTTCCTCCCTCCCTCCCTCCCTCCCTTCCTTCCTTCCTTCTTTCTTTCCTTCCTCTTTTTCCCTAATCACAGAATATTGTCCACAACACCTTGTCTGAAACCCTTGGGGGCAGATGCTTTGGTGATCAGACATTTTTGGGTATTAAAGTGATACATACACTGGCTATTATGTGACCCCTCCAAGAGTTCTGGGGCAGCATCATTTCTGCAGTGAAATATAAGCTTGTACACACTAAATGAGATTAAATATAGACTCCGTAAAGACTAATAATTATAGACTATAGAAAGGCTTGTGGCTGTTTAGGTTAGGTTTTTGTTGCTAAACAAATTTGCACTAACTTTATGGAAAACTTTCATTTTGAAAGCTTTTTTTCATTTCTGAACTAAAGATAAGGCCTGATGGGCTTATACAGATACATATAGACATATATACATATAGACATATACATATATATATATATATATATATATATATGTATGTATGTATTTGGATAAAAGTTGGAAAATACAGAAAATCACCAAAAAAAATTCACAATCTTACCATTCAGAAGTAATAACCATCCATTGTGACTTTCTGTCAAAATGGATTAAGAGTGTGTATATGTGTGTGTGTTTGTGCATCCTCTCCACTGAGAGGTCCTGGGAACAACCATCAACATTTTGTTATTTACATATATAAAAAATACACACATATTAAAAACACACAGATATGCATATGTGTTTATTTCCCCCGCCAGAGAAATGGGATTATATTCGTACTATTTTTTTCACTTAAAATATGTAATGAACACTTCTCCATGACATTAAATATTCTACAATAGTCTAATATCTATTTCAAGTTTTATTGTATTGTTATACTATAATTTAGATTAATTACAATTTTTCATATTATAAATAACATTGTAATGAACATACTTATCCATATATCTTTGGGTGTGTCTGTGACTTCATTCCCAGGATAAATTATTAGATGTGGAATTATTGAATCAAAGAGTGTATAAGTTTTTTTTTTTTTTTTAAATTATTTATTTATTTATTTATTTATTTTTGGCCGTGTTGGGTCTTCGTTTCTGTGCAAGGGCTTTCTCTAGTTGCGGCAAGCTGGGGCCACTCTTCATCGCGGTGCGCGGGCCTCTCTTGTTGCGGAGCACAGGCTCAGTAATTGTGGCTCACGGGCCTAGTCGCTCCGCGGCATGTGGGATCTTCCCAGACCAGGGCTCGAACCCGTGTCCCCGGCATTGGCAGGCAGATTCTCAACCACTGCGCCGCCAGGGAAGCCCCTGTATAAGATATTTTAAAGAGTATATTTGAAGTATATTTTTTTGGTCACAAAATTTACAAAAGAAATTACTAAATGTTTTTACTGCATGCAAATGACTTTGCATAAAGTTATTATTAATTTTACTTGTTATCATTGTTTTAGAGAATTCACTTAGAATTAAAATTTGGATTCTGAATACATTCCCATTTTTAAACATTATAAAAAACTCCCGGGGCTTTCCTGGTGGCGCAGTGGTTAAGAATCCGCCTGCCATGCAGGGGACACGGGTTCGATCCCTGGTGTGTGTGTTTGTGCATCTTCTTCACTGAGAGGTCCGGGGAACAGTGACACTCCAGTAGCAGGAAGCAGACTTAGTGCTCAGATCTCAGTTTCTACATACCATTCGCCACTACGCCGAGCCAGGGCTCCTTGGAGAAATGGCTGATTCCATGAAGGGTGGCAGGAAAAGGACATCACAATCCTGGAATACTTTGTTGTGCTGGGAAGTAAGGAAGTGCTCAGAGAATGGTGGAAGCAGGTCTCAAAGACATCGAAGCCAGCCTGCAGGAGCTCCTATGACCAAATCTGGTGTAATTTGAACATGAAAATGATGTTAGTAACCATTTATATCCCATTGAATAAAATAGACTCCATGAGTCTGTACTGATGTAAATATATAAGTGAATAAATAAATGAAGAGAAGAGACAGCTTTTCCTTGCAGTGGAATGCCAACTAATATACTGAGAAGGAATGATGAAATTAGAAGATCACCATTTGGCAACCATCATAACAGTTTAACAGTTAATCATAACAGTTAATTCAGCCAAGAAACACCAATGAGTTTTAGAACTAGTGGGTGAAAGTTTGGTAGGATTGGTGTGTTTTCTTAGTCTCAAATAGTCTCATACCTACAAAGAGAAAAGGAGCAAGTTTATAGGGGAGAAACCCAGAAGATACTACTTGAATGGATGACCAAAGTTAACATCTGCTGTAATCAGGCAAACCGTGATCACTCAGTGGGATACAGCATCACTTCTGTGGCATTCCTGCCCAAAACACGTCACCTGAATCAAAACGAAGAAACTTTAGACAAATCCAAATGGAGAGGCATTCTGCAAAATAATTGTCAAAGGTGCCCCAGCCACAAAAGTCAAGGACAGACTGAGGAAATAGTCCAGATTAGAGAGAACTAAAAAAGACAAGACAGCTAAAGCCGTGGGGGATCTTGGGCATAATTGGGACAATTAACAACACTGGAATGGGTGTGGGGTTTCGTGATAGGATCGCATATGAGTTAATTGCCTGATTCTTAGATTGTATTGTTATTATGTAAGAACATGTCCTTGTTTGTAGAAAATACACACTAAAATGTCTGTGCTATTCTCGGAACTGAATTGAACATTGTTGGACTCAGTTGTCTCCTGGTTCTAGTGTTGCGGGATCTCCAGCCCCCTTGAGGAGGCCTGATCCTTCCCTTCTCTATGAAAGCTTCTCTGAGGGTCCCAGGGAGCAAGCCCGGTTCTCAAGGCCTAGATGCCAAGGACTATTTGAAGGATGGTATGAAAGTGGGAAGTAAAGCAATTGAACTTTGTTCTGTGCCTGGGACTTTCCCTACTCCTGCTGGAGAGTTGAAACCAGGAAATTTCTTCATGACATCTATATCATATCAACATAGCATTAATATTAATATCTTCTGCGAAGGCTGGATTGAGTTAATTCTGGGAATTCCCCATTGCCATAGACACTATCCCCAGAAGGACTTGGCCATGAGCTAGGAGGTTATTAAAGCTATAGTCTGCACAGGTAAATATTCAGCCATCAGATCCTTGCTTCTCAAAGCTGTACAAAATCTAGCTATATCTGTTTTATATTTATAAATTTCTTCATATTGTTTTATAAAAATTAACCCAGCATCAAACTCCAGAAGCTGGAATTTGTTGAAACGCAGCAATCTTCACGTGGGTAGGGCAGGGGACAGACGCATCTCCTCCCCTGCGCTGCTCCCGCACCTGGGCTACCCTCTGCGCACATGGTGCCCTCAGAACCCTTTCTACTCGTGACCTTTCCTGTCACAGGTGAGTTGCCAGTGACCTCATTCTTCACAATCCATGCTGTCCCTTGATTTTCTTATTGGTTAACTGCAGGCCATTTGAGCTGGTCCCTAACCTGGGTGGGCCATCCCTGGACCTTATCTCTCAAATCATCTGCAGAAAATGACTATCTCCTGTCCTCTGCACCAGCCCCTCCCCGGACTACACCACCCCTGCTTCACACTACCCTTCAGTCACATTCCTTTCCCCTCTCTAGGGCCAGTCATGAAATTCCCGCTCCAAAAAACATTTTAGGTTCCGTCATGCTTATTTGTACTCTTTCCAGCCCAATCAGTGGCAAGACCCTGTCCTTTCAGTAGAACTATTTTTTTTTTAATATTTATTTGATTGCACCGGATCTTAGTTACAGCAGACTGGCTCCCCAGTTGCAGCTCGTGGACTCCTTAGTTGTGGCACGCGAACTCTTGGTTGTGGCATGCATGTGGAATCTAGTTCCCTGACCAGGGATGGAACCAGGTCCCCCTGCATCGGGAGCACGGAGTCCTATCCACTGCGCCACCAGGGAAGTCCCCAGAGGAATGTTTTAATTAGATGGAACTTGGGAGATAATTTTGGTGTGACATCCAGATGCTGGAAGTGAGTTGTTATTTCATGACAGCTGGAACCAGAGCTCCCAGACTAGTGTTCATTCCATGACATCACACCATCCTCTCCTGCTCGTTTACCCTTTCCTGGGGTGTCCAGCCTCTGGTTTATCCGATAGAGAGAGACGATCGTTTTTATGCCCAACGTTACAGGGCTTGCTCTATTCAAGGCTTTGTGAAATATGACAAAAGCAAATGCCAGCTTGGTAAATCTCATGTCCAAAGTCCCTCTAAGGCAGGGTGAAGGCAGAGGGACAGACAAGGGGAGAGCAGTGTCTCAGGGCTGGGGAATAAGTCTGTATTAACGGGAGAGGATCCAGAGCCAGAAGGGATGAATGGGGAGATTGTGCATCTTCCCGGCTCTAAAACACTCCCAAACCCACCTCCTCAGCCCGTCGCCCCATAAAAAGTGATTTGGGGTAAGTGCTGGAAAACAGCCTGTGTGTACTTGGGGAAAGAAACTATTCATGACATAATGACTTTGGATAAAATCCCATTAAGCTGTGCCCTGTGGCTGTTTTTTCCATTAAGCCATTTAAGCCATTTCACAATCCATGATCTCCTCTTTGGGAGAAAGAGGGAAACTTGGTCATGGGGGCCTGAGTGGGGAGATGGGCAAGAACTGACTTGGTTCTGTTTCAGCATGAAGGTACCTCGAGGTTCTCCAGTAATGTGGGCTTTCCTTGAGCAAACACTAAGTGGTCCTTGGCTTGGCCCTGTGGGGTTAGCAGTCTTGGGCTCTGCACAAGTCAGTTCTGGATGGAATACAAGAAAAATGTCTTATGGAAAATAGAACCTTAACAGGCTGGATAAACAATATCACAATGGTAGCCGTGGCACCAGCCACTAACAAAAGAATGACAAAACCCCACTTCACCAAGAAGGACTGTATTCCTATCATAGTTCGGTTGGCTCTGTGGTTTTGGGCGAGAGGAAAATACTTTGGATATGATGACGGTGTTTCCCGAGTAATGTGTGGTGACCTAAGGGGTGTGGGATTCAAGTGTTTTGGGCTGGGGCCCCCCCGGTGTGAGTCACAGATGCCTCTTCACGGTCGGCTCAGATAGACGAGGCCGTGAGCAGACATCACAGCGCAGGGGGACCATCCCTGACTCACAGAGGGTCCCATGGAGAGCAGGAGAGGTGGTCGGCCTGCAGAGGACAAGACACAGGAAGCAGAGGAGGGCCGTGTCTAACAGTAGCGCATTGTGTGTCTCTAGTGCTTGACAGCTGACAAAGCACCGTGTGCATTGCCTCATCTACAGAAACCTGTGAGGTCAGCAGGACTGATACTCTATCTGCAATTACAGGTGAGGAAGGCCAGGTTCACAGAGGTGAAGAAGTCTGTCCACAAGCACACAGCAAACAAGAGGCGGAGCCAGGGCTGGAACTCAGAGCTCTTGACCTGAATGCAAGTAGAGTATGCTGGCACTTGAGGGGCGTTAATGAGCTTACCTTGTAATCTTTGCCTCTACTCCCCTGCTCTAGAGCCCAGTTTTCCCTCCCTGGACTTGTTCTTTTAGGTTAAGGCATGGTCTCCAGCAAAGTCCCAGTTAGAGGCAAAGTACAGGCATGAGAGGTTACACATTTCACAAGTCTTTGGCCCTGGTGATACTTTAAAGGATGTGTCTGCCGTGCCGAGCTGGCAGGGTCTCCCAGAGGCACAAACGTGTCTGTGGCCCCAGCGCCTTGATTCCTCACTGTGCTCTCTCAGAGCTGCATGGGAAAGTCTCGTGCGCTGCCCTGTTCTTCGGCCACTTTGGACTCCTTCTTTGTTATTTCACGGGTACGTCTTCCCATGCTCAGCTTCGTGCCTTTGTTCAAGTACTTCTGTCTGCCTTCCTTGCAGAGCCCTCTTTATTTGGCTTAGGATGAGAGTACTCTGTAAGCCATGAAAGGCCACCTCCACATCCCATCTTTGAACATTCTGAGCTCTTAGTGCGGTTCCCGATCAATGGTGGGTGCCTGTGCATGGAAGTTTGGGGGGCACTTGTTGGAGGCCGTTTCATGCTCTGTGGTGCAACCAGTTAGACTTCAGTAGCCAGAGGTTGTTGGTGACTGTCTTAGGGATGGGCAGATGTTCTAGGCGACAGGTAGAGTTGAATTCTGCTACTGGCGTGGAATGATTGTATCAGGCCTGCAAAGGCCATGCAAGATTTTTGAATTGTTCACTCCACTTTTCCCACAGCTGAAAGAAATGATCCTGTACTCTGGCCTGCGGTCATCTTGCTGTTTGGGGGAACGCCCAACTCATAGTGAGATGGTTGATGGAAAAGGAATTTAGACAGAGAGAATAGCTATAAGAAGATAGTATATAGAGGCAGCAGAGTGTAGTAAATGAGGTGCAGACATTGGAATTGCTTAGAATCTGGCTTTGACACTTTCACCTGGTGACCTTTAGTGCTTTAGTTATCTTGTCTCTACAGTGAGGATAATAATTATACCAACTCCACAGAGTTGCATGAGGATGGAATCAGAGAATTCACGTAAAGTGCTCAGCAGGGAGCCTGGCACGAGGTGAGTACTCAGAAGAGATGCTCTTCCGGGGGAATCCCCTGTCGAGCAGCATGGAGTCGCAGCATGGGGTCCGGACACGGCTGCACTGAGCAGGGGGCAAGCCCACTTCAGGTGCATCAGCCCTTTGGACCTCAGTTTTCCTGCCTGTGAAACGAGCTCGTTGACCTGAGGGGATCGTTCTAGCTCTGACATTATAGCATCCTGTCACCAAACTACCTTAAGAAACCGAGGGCGGGACGGTGTACCAGCATGTTGGATTTCAGGTTGCTTGTAAGGTGGGCGCAGGATGGTGTCTCTGAACACGGTTCTAGGACAGGATATCGGAGTGAGAGGACCACACATGTGATGGTAAGAAGGAATCCTACTCACTTAGTGCTCCATGGTTTGCAAACCACGGTTTGTCCACGTTCGTCATCTCATGTAATCCCTACAACAGCCTTACGAGGGAGGCATTTTCTCCGGTGAGTTCCTGGGGCTGGGAGAGGTGAAGTGACCTCACTCCTAAGTAGCAGAGGGAGCGGGGCTGGGACTCTGAGTGAGCCCCTGACAGTGCCCTTGACCCTGGGACCCACATGCCAGCTGCATGGCTCTTCCAAGAGGGACAATTCCAAGTGCTGACTCATGGTCAGCTTTTACTGACCTTCTTCTCGGCCACTCCAGCTGACTCCAGCTGACACCCCAGCTCTTCTCTAAGACTCTTTGCAGCCACACAAGTGCTTGATATATCTGATACAGAGCAAACAGGACTATTGCCCTACCAGGGCTTAAATCCTAATATGAGAAAACAAAAAAAAACAAACTAGCCATCAATAGACTTTGTCATTAAGATAATCACCAAAGGGCACTGAGGGGGAAGGGCGAGTCAGGCATTGGGTGGGGGTAGTCCGACTGGTTTAATCTAGGAGAACTTCCTAGAGGAGGTGGCACAGTTGATTTATGATTTAAAAGAGGGGAAAATGTAGTAGTTGGGACTGGGGGAACCAAGCCATCTAAGGAGTCTTCTCTTCCTTCCTCGCCCTCCCCATCCTGCCACCTATAGAGCTGACAGGGCTGCTCAGTGGCAAAAGCCGGAAAGAGATCCCAGGACATTTGATGTCCCTTGTCTGAGGCCTGGAGAGAGACTGTGCTGCTTCCCCACCCCATTGTTAATCTTGCTCAACCTCTTTTGCAAAACGGGACTCTCAGCACTTAGGGAGGAGATGTGAGAAAGAGTGCCTGCAAACTCCCCAAGCTTTCTGGAAGAAAGAGGCAGTGTTCGTGGAGGCTCAAGCACTCTCATTCATGCCCTGAACCTGGGGGCTGGGCACCACGCCGATGTCACCGCCACACACCAGTGAGGCTCAGGGGGAGCAAGTTTCAGCAGGTGGCGGACGGGGGCCAAATACCTTCAGGTTACAGTGCAATAGATGATGGGAGAGCAATTAATTTCTTTACAACGGAGACATAGCTGAAAGATTACCAAGCAGTAATTATTTATTGAACTGCTGCCTCTGCATAAATAGGGGGAAGATTGCTGTGTATGGGGAAATTAATCTCTTCAATAATCTCAGCTTTTGGTTGCTCTCTGCCTTTTCTTGGAGGTCATGTAACGATCTCCAGGTCATTCAGTAAGCACGGAGTCACTGTAACAGGCTCTTTCAGGGTCGTCAGAAAAACTGTTTAGAAATCTAGGGGTTTTCACCTTTCTATCTTTCCATCTTTCCAGCCCCTGCACAGAAAGAGCAAGCTCTAGAACCCGACCTCCATCCCAGGTAGGCAGTTCTGACCCCCAAAAGAGGCAAGTTGAGACAAACACCTGCACATCACAGGTGCAACTGGGTAAACAGCAAGCCCAGGGCATGTGGGCTCAGAGCAGGGGCAGGGAGGAACTAAGGACAAACCTGTTAGTCAGAGGCTGTCTTAGGATAACCTGTGAAGAATTTGTTTATTCACTAGTTCATTCATTCATTCATTCATTCATTCATTCAGTATATTTGGAGAGCCTCTGTTGTGCTCTCTATAATATTGCTACCAACGAGATGAGACCCTCTATAGCTTACACTAGGATTTCTGCACTATCCCTCTTTGTCAGAGGAGATCGCACACTGTCACTATGCTGTCTTGCAGTACAGAAGCCCCAACATAGTCAAGCCAGAACGGGCCTCCCAAGGGAGCAACATTAAGGTGACTTGGTGTCCTTTAAGGTCATGGGTTCAATTCCCCTATGGGGAGGAACTTCCTTCAGTTCTTGAACCCACCCACCCTGCAAATAACCCTCTGACTGCCAGGGAGCCTGGTTGAGACGCCTGGCACAAGCGCAGCCCTCCCAGAAAAACCTTGCCCTTCTGTTGGCGCTTGCAGGTGCCAACATCTTCCTCCAGAGGTCAAGGCCACCTTGAGGGTACACGTGCCTGGTCCCTCCACACAGGGAGGCTGGGCGGGGAGTTCTTCCAGCCGGGCCAGTCCTGATGTCCTAGAGCTCTTAGTGGGTGATCCTGCCTGCCCTGGGGCTGGGCTTCTGCCTTTAACCCCATTGTCTCCCCCAGAGTCACCGAGGAGCCCCTTTCACACAGTTTTCCCAGCATTTAGGCTGGGTCTGAAGGTGCAGAGTGAGATAGAGAATCCATAGCTGGAATAACTGATGCTGTTTGGGGCTCCGCTTCCAGCTTGCAGCGCTGTGATAAAGTCCACCTTCCTCTCAGGCAGCTGCAGGCACCTCCTTCCCGCACCCGAGGAGGAAGACATCTGATTCCACCTTAGGTCAGGAAGGGCCGCTTGTCCGAGGCTCCTGGCTGGCCATTCCCAGGACCCGTGGCAGGTGGGAAAGAACGGAACAGGTTCCTTCCAAACCCATCTTTACACCTTAGTGAGATGGGTGAGCATGTGATTTGGGAAACACTGAAGAGCTTCAACAGAACCAAAATCTCTTCCTCACCAAGATTCAATCACACCAAAAATTCCATAGCTGGAAATTAATTGATTCAGGCCAGGAGGTGCCTTCACTTTAAGGCATCCTTTAAAAATCACTAATAATTGAGATTTCCCTGGCGGTCCAGTGGTTAGGACTCCGCGCTTGCACTGCAGGGCGCATGGGTTCCATCCCTGATCGGGGCACTAAGATTCACACAATGTGGCACAGCCCAAAAAACCCCCACTACTAATAGCGAACCTTTCTTTGCTGTTCCGTAGTATATAAAGTGCCCCAGCGCCCCACCAGTCCCAGATGCCCCAGCTCTCTCTTCTGCCTATAGAGAGTAACAAGAGGTATTTTCTTCATTTTTTAAAAAAATTGAGGTATAACTGGCATATAGCATTATATTAGTACCAGGTGTACAACATAATGATTCTATATTTGTATGTATTGTGAAATGATCACCACAATAAGTCTTGTTAACATTTGTCACCACATGGAGCTGCAAAGAAATCTTTTTCTTGTGTTGAGGACTTTTAAGATTTACTCTCTTAGCAACTTTCAACTATGCAATACAGTATTGTTGTCTATAGTCACCACGGTGTACATTACATCCCGATGAATAAATTACTTTATACCTGGAAGTTTGTATCTTTTGACTCCCTTCATGCATTTATCCTGCCCCACTCCACCCTCCACCTCTGGCAACCACCAATCTGTTCTCTGTGTCTATGAGCCTTAGGGTTTGGTTTTGTTTGTCTGTTTAGACTCTGCATATAAGAAAGATCATATACTATTTGTCTTTCTCTGTCTGACTTATTTCACTTAATATAATGCCCTCAAGGTCTATCCATGTTGCTGCAAATGGCAAGATTTCATTATTTTTTATGGCCGAGTAATATTCCATTGTGTATATGTACCACATCTTCTGTTTCCATTTATCTGTCGATGGACATTTAGGTTGTTTTCATAACTTGGCTATTGTGAATAATGCTGCAGTGAACATGGGGGTGCATGTATCTTTTTGAATTAGTGTTTTAGTTTTCTTCAGATAAATACTCAGAAGTGGAATTGCTGGATCATATGGTAGCTCTATTTTTAATTTTTTGAGGAACCTCCATACTGTTTTCTACAGTGGCTGCATCAATTTACATTTCTACCAATAGTGTACAAGGGTTCCCTTTGTCCACATACTCATCAACACGTTATTTTTTGTCTTTTTTTGATGATGGTCATTCTGACATGTATGAGGTGATAAGTTATTGTGGTTTTGACTTGCATTTCCCTGATGATTAGTGATGTTGAGTATCTTTTCATGTACCTTTTGGCCATTTGGATATCTTCTTTAGAAAAATATCTATTCAGATCCTCTGCCCATTTAAAAAATCAGATTTTTTTTTTTTTTGCTGTTAAGTTGTATGGGTTCTTTATACATATTGGATATTAACCTCTCACCAAATATATGATTTACAAATATTTTCTCCCATTTGGTAGTTTGCCTTTTCATTCTGTTGATGGTTTCCTTTTCTATGTAGAAACTTTTTAATTTGATGTAGTCCCACTTGTTTATTTTTGCTTTTGTTGCCTTTGCTTTTGGAGTCAGATCCAGAAAGTCTTTACCAAGACCAATGTCAATGAGCTTACAGCCTATGTATAGTTCCAGGAGTTTTATGGTGTTAGGTCTTACATTCAAGCCTTTAATCCATTTTAAGTTAATTTCTGTGTATGGTGTAAGATAGTGGTTTAGTTTCATTCTTTTGCCTGTGGCTGTCCAGTTTTCCCAACACCATTTATTGAAGAGACTGTCCTTTCCCCATTGTATATTCTTGGCTCTTTTGCCATAAATTAATTGACCATATAAGTGTGGGTATATTTCTGGGCTCTCTATTTTTTTCCATTGATCTATGTGTCTGTTTTTATGCCACTGACAAACTGTTGTGATTACTATAGCTTTGTAATATAGTTTGAAATCAGGGGGCACGAGGCCTCCACCTTTGTTCTTCTTTCTCAAGATTGCTTTGGCTATTGGGGGTCTTTTTTAGTTTTGTACAATTTTAGGATTGTTTCTTCTATTTCTTTGAAAAAATGCTATTGGAATTTTGACAGGGATTTCATTGAATCTCTAGATCGCTTTGGGTGATGTGGACATTTTGACAATATTAATTCTTCCTATCCATAAGCATGGAATATCTTTCCATTTATTTGTGTCTCTTCAATTTCTTTCATCAGTGTCTTATAATTTTCAGTGTACAGGTCTCTCACCACCAGGTTTCTTTTCTCTTGGCACCCCTCTGAGCTGTGGCGCCAGCTCCTGGCAGGGACTGGTTCCCCACTGGGCTGTAAGGTGTTTCTACCACCTTCTAAGCAGGGAGTTGGGAATAGACACTGCCCTCAGCTCCCACCTGGACACTGGAGGGACCAGGCTCAGGGACAAGGACACAAGCCACCTGGCAGAGGCCATTTGGCACCAGCGCTCCACGGTATGGGCAGCTGAGCTGGGTGCTGTAAAACTTTGTACATAGTGCTAGGCCCTACCCTGCAGGAGTTTATATGTCAAAATATCTTAGATATATTACTGTCCCTCCCTGGGCTCCTCTCCCTCTGAGTGTGGCTGCTACTTATTGTTACAATGAGATGCAATTCTCTTTATCTAGGAAAGGTGAGAACACTGGACTTTGGGGATCATAAGACTTGAACAGAGTTCCAGATCTGCCACTAAATTGGCCCTGTGGTCTTGAGCAAGTTGTCTGGGCTGGCTGAGCCTCAGTTTTCTCATCTGTGAAATAAGAAAGATAATACCACCCCACAAGATTGTCCTGAGGCTGTAATGAGAAAACGCACTGAAAACATATGAGAGCCACAAAAGGCAGTGGGTGGGTGAGATGAGACGCTGCTATTCTTAGGGAAGAGGCAAGCAGAAGAGCCAAGTGGACAGATCGTCTACACCACACCTCCCCACTCTCCTTCCCCACCTGCTCCTGGTCGGCATCTCCTACCAGTTCCCTTGACATGCGCCCTCGACATGTCCCAAACAGTCCTGTTCTCGATGCTCTGGCCTTTCCTTTACCCCTCCTCTCTCTTCAGAGCTACCTAATCTCTGCTTCAGTCCTTTAGATTCTTGCGCCTTCAATTATTTATTCTTGTAATAAATGTTTATTGAGTGCCCTGTAGAAGAACCCCTGGTGTATTAGATTAGAAAGAACAAGACTTTGCATCTTTTGCCTTCTCCCCAACTAGCCGCGACTCTAGGCAAGTCCCTTGCCTTCTCTGAGCTTCAGTTTCCTAAAATAGAAGACGGAGATGACACCTACATTACAGGGTTGTTAGGAGGATGATGGGTGATAACGTGTGTGGAAACCAAGGCCAGGTGCTCAGTAAACGTTAACTCCCTCTGCAGCCTGCTTACCGTCAATCAGATAAACGTTCCAAGTATCAAGCAGCAGTGGAATGACGAGGACCTACTAGGCTGATCCTTTAGAAATCAAAGCGAAACAAAAGCCCGTGCATTTTAACGGGATCCCGGGACCCATCGCAAATTCTGGCCTGACAACAGCTGCTTGAATATATGACTGCGCCCCCAATGTCACCTCCAAAAGAAGTAAGTGTGGGAAGCATTCCAAGTCCCATGGCAGGGCCACGGGAGCTCAGTTGCATGGGCACCTTGTTGCCCAATGAGGTGTTTCGTCCCGTGCCCACCAACACCACGGCTGTACAGTGCCAGCCCTTTCTAACTCAAAAATACAGCACCTCTTCATCCAACGGAGGTCCCGGATGGGTGGGGAATGTCTGGGCTTCAGTCATAGACATCCCTTTCTGGGGACTAAATTTAAAAAGCAGGTGTATCATTTGGTAAGTTTGATATTAAGCCTCTGGGCGGGGGGGATTTAGAAAGACGAGTAAATATCTAGCACAGGGTACTTTAAAAGGCTCATTTAATCATTCATTCAGCAAATACTGGCTGAGTTAGGCACCTCTGTAGATGCTGGGGTTCAGACCGGCTGGGACCTGGGACTTTTGCTGCAGGGTTGCAGCACTTGCACCTGGACACACCTCTCCTCTAGCAACTAAATTTGAAGAAACTCTACGGGACTAAAAATAACTGCGTGCATGCGCAGTTGGAGGCAAATTCTGGACAAAAGCTACAAAGAGACCAAAAAACCCAACTGCCACTTTTGAAGAGCCTGGAGCAAAAACAGAGTGTTGGGAGCAAATGTGGGGAACTGCGCATGCCCCCTGCACACAACACCACCAGAGAGGGTGGGCAACACACCTAAGCCACCCCTCCAGCCCGAGCCCTGGACACACCCCTACCCTCACCCCATGTAAGGAACCAGCTCGCCAACCGCCCCCCTCCCCGCTCAGGGAGCGAACAAGCAAGGGAACCTGTTGTATGATCTCACTCCCACCCTGCTGCAGCAGGGGCCCCAAATAAAGCCTCGCCTGAATTTCTCGTCTGCCCTCTGATCAATTTCTATCGATTGGGGAAGGCCAAGAACCCTGGTCCGTATCAGCGTCACAGCAGTGAACAAAACAGACGGCCCCCTGCCTTGTGGAGCTGGCACGCTGGCGCCAGAGGCAGACAAGAACAGGAAACATCATAAATAAGGACAGTGAAGGGTGTGTTAGGAGTGGGAAGTATTGAGAAAGAAGAAAAAGTAGAGCTGGGCGAGGGGGATCAGAGCGTCAGAGGGGCAGGGGGGATGGGCTGAACTGTGGAACGGGGTGTTGGGAGAAGGCTCACTGAGAAGGTGAGATTCAGCCAAGACTCGAAGGAGGCGGGGGCAAGTGATGCTGATGTCGGGGGTGCAGTGTGGAGCTCGCCCGCCGTGCTCAGGACCGCTAGGGCGGAGGGCGGAGGGGGCAGGAGCAAGAGGATGGAGGCGGCGGAGGGGGCCGTGGAGACCACCATGAGGACTTCAGCTTCTACTCTGGGAGAGAAGGGAGCCGCCAGCGGTTTTGAGGTGAGACAGGATCCATCAGGAGCATTCGTTCCAGTCCTGGCTCTGCCAGGCACCCGCTATGACACTTGGAGCAAATCGGGTCACCCCCCCCACCCCACCCCGCGGGCTGCACTTGCCTCAGGAGTAAGATGCCACGGATGAGAGGTTGGCTTGGGTTATTTCCAAGCTCCATTCTAAACCCAGTGGTGTTAGATGCGGACCAAGTCACGCAAACTCTTCAACAGTGTCTCTGCTTACCACGGAAGGGCCGTGCTCCCTGGCACTCGCTCGTTTTCCTTCCTGTTCGTTCCCAGTTTGCCCCCGAGGCACCCTCGGGTCCCCAGGCACATCTGGAAGGGAGAGCCAGTGGTGCTGGGAGAGCCGGCTGGGTTTCCTGCCATGCCTGCCTGGAGCTGAGTACAACTCTCCCGAGGCAATTACCTTTCCTGGCTGGGACCAGCGGGAGGGCAGTTTCCCATGGCGAGGTAAGCCCGTGGCCTGCTGCCAACAACCCCTGCTGGGCTGGCGGGATTAGGAGAGGAGAGGAAACAAGTGACAGGCCTGGACAGGCCCCCCCGGCAGGGGAACAGGCAGTGACCGTTCCTGGGCAGTGTGGCAGGATTTGGGCGCAGCGTCAGTGATGGGCCTGCCACCAGAAGTGCATCTGTTTCACTCCGAGGGTATCAGAGACACAGGCACCTCAGCCAGGAGGGACCGTGCTTCCTTGCCTGATTGAGGGGAACAGCTGCCAAAGACTCTTTTGACGGAGGATTGTCAGAAAGGAGGACCTTCCCCTGTTTTAGCAGAGGGGCTATGAAAGGAAGAATGCGGAGCTCAGGGCCCCTCCTCCTCCTCTGTCAGCCTGCCCTGCTCTGCCTTTGCGTCCATGGCCTCCAGCCTCCCAGCCATCACCTCCCGGTCTCCTCCATCACCAGCCAGCAGGTTCCCATTCACCAAGCTTCCAGAGCTGGAAACTTCCCCAGCCTAGAGACTTGTTGGGAATTAAAAAATGCCATCCAGCCAAGAGCTTTCAAACGCATAGCCGTCAGTGGGCATGGCTGCTGGGCTGCATGAGAAGAGAATCAAATTACAAGAACAGGTTAACTGCTGAGATTGGATTAGTGCATCCGTGGCTTTCCACCAGCATAGGCCGGCGTCCCTGCAAGGAGTATTTTAAAAATCAGGTTATTGAAGTGTAATTTACATAGAGCAAAACGAATTTTTTTTGGTGTACAGGTCAATGAGTTTTGACAAATGTAGATAGTCATGCAACCCCTACCGTAAAAAAAGTGTAGAACATTTTCATCACTCCCCCCAAAATTCCCTCCTGCCCCTTTGTATTCAGTCCCTCCCACCTGCAGCCTTTCCCAGGAGTATTCTTCCTGACTCATACTGAATCATATTCTCTCTTTTCTCTAGATGTCTTGATACCTGTCTCCTTTCAGTTAACATTGTTTTTGAGATTCATTCAAGTTGTTTTGCGTATCAGTAATTCCTTCTTTTTTATTGCTGTGGAGGACGATCGCTTTGTTTTTTATTTTAATTTTTATTGTGATAATATAACAAAATTTTCCTTTCAAACAATTTTTAAGGGTACAATTCAGTTGCATTAACTATATTCACATGTGCAACCATCACCACTATCTGTTTCTAAATATTTCTAAAACTCTTTATCATCCCAAACAGAAAGTCTGTATCCATTAAGCAATAACTCGCCCTTCCCCCTTCATAGCCCCTGGTCACCTATAATGTACTTTCTGTCTTTGTCAGTTTCCCTGTTCTTCATACTCATGTAAGTGAAATCATGTAATATTTGTCCTTTTGTGTCTAACTTATTTGGCTTAGCATAATGTCTTCGGGGTTCATCCAAGTTGCAACATGTATCAGAATTTCATGCCTTTTTGTGACTGAGTAATACTCTATTGTATGGGTATACCACATTTTGCTCATCAGTTCATTAGTTAATGCACATTTGGATCATTTTCACCTTTTAGCTATTGTGAATAATCCTGCTATGAACATTGGCATACAAGTATCTGAGTCCCTCTTTTCCTTCTTTTTTTTTTTTCTCAATATATACCTAGGAGTGGAATTGCCAGGTCATATGGTAATTCTATGTTTTAACTTTTTGAGTAACCACCAAATTTTTTCCACAGTGGCTGCACCATTTAACATTCCCACCAGCAATGCACCATAGTTCTAATTTCTCTACATCCTTGCCAGCCCTTTTTATTTTCTGTTTTTTAAAAAGTACGGCCATCCTAGTAGATGAAGAGTGGTATCTCATTGTGGTTTTGATTGCATCCTAATGACTATAATGTTGTGCATCTTTTCATGTGTTTATTTGAAATTTGCTTATCTTCTTTGGAGAAATGTTTAAGTCTTTTGTCCATTTTTTAATTGAGTGTGTCATTTTATTGTTCAGCTGTTGGAATTCTTTATATATTCTGGATAGGAAACTCTTATCAGATATATGATTTACAAATATTCTCTCCCTTTCCGTGGGTTGTCTTTTCATGCTCTTGATAGTATCCTTTGATGCACAAAATTTTTTAAATTTTAGTGAAGTCCAAATTGTCTGTGTTGTTCATGGTGAATTATCTTTTTAATATGCTGCTGAATTTGGTTTGATAGTATTTTGTGAAAAATTTTTGCATCTATGTTGTTAGGGAATATTGGTCTGCAGTGTTCTTTTCTTGTGATACCTTTATCTGCCTTGGTAATGCTGACCTCACAGAATGAGTTAGGAAGTGTCTCTTCTTTTCAATTTTTTTGGGAAGAATTTGAGAAGGATTGGTGTTAGTTCTTCTTTAAATATTTGATAGATTTCACGAGTGAAGCCATCTGGTCTAGGGCTTTTCTTTGTTTGGAGGTTTTTGATTACTGATTCAATCTTTGTACTAGTTATAGGTCTATTTAAATTTTCTTTCTCTTCATGACTCAGTCCTTGTAGTGTTTCTAGAACTTTGTCCATTTAATCTAGGTTTTCCAATTTGTTGGTGTACAACTGTTCTTAGTACTCTCATCCTTTTTGAATAAAAATATGCATACATACATACAAACAGGAGAGTTTAAAACAGTGTGTGTGTGAGTATGTGTGTATGAGTGTGTGTTTGTAATAGCCTGACTGAAAGTTTAAGGAAAGAGAGAGGAGGGTTTCACATTTTAGCAATTTAAATAATTTCACATGGAACATTTGATATCCCTGTGTTCAAATCCTCATTTTACTGACTAGCCACCAGGAAATTTCATCCAAATAAATTCCCATCTTATAAGCACGGCACTGATGCTTTCATCTTCTTGTAGTGGAATGAATGATGACCCCCAAAAGATACGTCTCAACCTCTGCGGAACCTGTGAATTTGACCTTACTTGGAAAAAAATCATGTTTAAGATGTAATTACGTTGCAGATGTAATTAAGTTAAGGATCTTGGAATGAGGTCATCCTGGGCTTAAGGTGGGCCCCAATCCCATGACAAGTGTCCCTATAAGAGACACACAGAAGGGAGACCCATAGGAAGAAGGAAGAGAAGGTCACGTGAAGACAGAGGCAGGTATCAGAGTTGCGTGGTCACAAGATGAGGAACGCCTGGAGCCACCGGAAGTCGGAAGAGACCAGGAAGGAATCTTCCTTAGAGACCTCGGAGGGGAAGTGGCTCTGCCGACCCCTTGATTTTGGATTTCTGGCCTCCAGAACTGCAAGAAAACAAATTTCTTTTGTTCTAGCCAAGAAGTTTGTGGTAATTTGTTATGGCTGTCCTAGGAGACTAATACAACCATTCTTCTTCTTTTCCTTTGTGTCTTCTCTTCTCTTTCTTAGGAAGAGCAAAAATAGTTTCCTCTTACTGTCCCAAGCACGGTGGTTTTCCATTTGCTGTGATCACAGAATCTCGTCCTCCTCTACCTGTGTTTCCCAAAGTGAGTGATGTAGGTGATATAAGGACATAGCATTCAATTAAATGGAATCACAAGATGAGACGTGACACTCTGTTTATTACGAAGACTCAATAGTCAGAGAGAAAGTCTCAGTATGGTGGGAATAGGCACGTAACATTTAACACCAATCTCCCTTTTTATCAAAGAGAAAGCAGGCTTCAGGCTCAGCTCTTTGAAAGCTGGCAAGAGTATCTGGCTAGATATTAATAACATTGTTTTGGTTTCAGTGCATTTATTTTTATGCTTGGCTATCTTCTATTTATTGTAAGCGATGCCAATTTTTCTTTTAGGCTTATAATAGCAAGTTTCTTTTTTAAACAAATAAATCTAAATTAAAGCCTGAGTTATTTTAAAGAAACATATTAAGTAAAAAACAGGGATGTTATACAGATATGGAAAAGTCTGTGAAGGTGGGAAGTACTATACTACCCCCATAATCTTATCAAAGTATTTTTTTCTAGGGAAAATTCCCTCTATAAGAAGAATTCTGATGCCAGAAATGGTCCATTTCCAAACTCTTTTGATTCATCTCTTGGTTGAGTGTGTTTCATTTTTATTTACAAGAAGGGTTTATGGATATTATGTTCCCTGAGTTTTTATATGTTTGACATTGTCTGTTGCCTCTGTGTTAACAATAACTTGTTTGGTGGAAAATTCTTGGGTCCCACTTTCTTTTCTTCAGAGCCTTATGGACATTGTTTTACCACCTTCTTGTGTTAAATACTGCCTGATTCTCAGCCTCCCCGCCAACCCACCCCAGACACCTGCACTGTAAGTGAATCACTTTTGTAAGACCTTTTTCTTTTATTCTGAAGTGCGGCAAATTCATTGAAATACATCTCAGGGTTAAGCACTTGGTATCACTTTTTCCCAGAGCCCAAGGTGCCCTTTCAATTTCCTGATACAGTCCTTTCTTCCTTTTCTTTCATATTAGTAAATATTTTTTTCTGTTTCATGTGTTGTAGTATCTCCTTTGGGGACACAAGGACCCATATGTCAGATCATTTTCTATCTTCCATATCTTTATCTTTCTCCTCATCATTTCAACTTTGTCTTTTCCTATGCGTTTTCTGTGAATTACCTCAAGTTTTCCTGAATATGATGAATTTAGTATTTAGGTATGTTAATTTTGTTTCTTGCTGTTTCAAAATTATTTAACTCTGGAATTGTTATTTTGCTCCTCAATTTTTTTCCTTAGCTCTTTAATGACCATTTTTCATCTCATTTTATTGTCTCATCTGATGACTTATATTCATTTCATTGAATTCGTGTTTTTCTTATTTTTTTCCCGTAAATCCAAAACACTTGGATTTTTTCCTGTTTCTTGGCGTTGTGTTATCTTCCAGAATGGATCTTTCACTGGTGAATTTACACTATGTTTCTTCCTTTCTATTTTTGCTTTAACATCTTTGCATAGTCACCATGAATTTTATTCTTGAAAAAATATAAACAGCTTTTTTTTTTTTTTTAGCACATTCCATTTGCCTGCATATAGTATGAGTCAGTTTTACTTGGTCTTCATCTCAATATGTCTGAGTCCTGCTGTCTTCCCTTCAATACTGTTTGTTTCTAGTCGTACAATATTTCTTGCCCTTAGCAAGTTACTTCAACTTTCTGTCTCTCAGTTTCATCAGTCTGCAGTATGAATAATAATAGTACTTAATGTACAGGTTGAGCATTAAATGAGCTATAAATTTCCAAGTACTTGCAACGGTGCCTGACATACACTATGAGGCTAATATCCCAAGGGAGGGAGTCTCTCATCTCCCCAACTTCTATGTGTTGGGTGCCCAGGACTCAGTCCTTAGACCTCTTCTCTATCACCACTCACTCCCTTGGTGATCTCACCCACTGCTGGGTGTTAATATCATGCATAAGCTGATGACTTTCAAATTTCTGTTTTCACCTTGGACTTCTTTCTACGGACTTGTCTTTCTACCTCCCTGCATAATATTTCCACGTAAGCCTCTGTTAGCCATCTCAAACTTAATATGCTCAGAACCAACCTTCTGATCTCCAGTCCCCCTCCTCCCTGGAACCTGCTCCTCTTGTGGTCTTCATCATCGTAGTGAATGCTGACACCACCCTTTCATTTGCTCAGGACAAAAATGTGGGGATCATCTTTTTTTTTTTTTTTTAAACTTACCATTTTATATATTTATTTAAAAAAATATTTATTTATTTACTTATTTGGCTGCACCGGGTCTTAGTTGAGGAACTCGGGGTCTTCGTTGCCACGTGCAGGATCTTCGTTGCCTCATGCGGGATCTTTAGTTGCGGCATGCGAACACTTAGTTGCGGCACGCATTTGGGTTCTAGTTCCCTGACCAGGAATTGAACCCAGGCCCCCTGCATTGGGAGCGCGGAATCTCGTACCCACTGGACCACCAGGGTCATCTCTGACTCATCCCTTTATCCCTCACGTTCAACTCAGTCCTTCCAAAAAGAATCCAGAATCCGAATGCTTCTCATCACCGTCTCTACCACTGTCCTTGTCCAGACCACTGCCATCTATCACATACCTCACTGCAAATGCCCCCCCGCCCAATGGAGTCTCTGCTTCTGTCCGCAGCCCCTTCATGTGTATTCTCAGTACAGCAGTAAGTGTGATCTGGTTAACACTTAAATTGAAACAATGTTGCTTCTCTCCTCAAATCCCCCCAGTGGCATTTTATGTCACTGAGAGAAAGACAATGCCAGAGACTTTACAAGATCCTACGTGACCTTCCCCTGCCCCCTCTCTGATCTTATCTCTGCCTACCCTCTCCCGCATTCTTTCCATACCAGCCCCACTGACTTTGCTGTTCCTTCAACACATGGATAGACTCTCATCCATCAGAAATAGATGTTGGATTTCATCAAATTCTTCTCCTGCATATATTGAGATGATCATATGGTTGTTAAATATATCCATCAATATAGTAAATTACATTGATTGACTTTTTTTGAATTTTTGAATTTTATTTTATTTATTTTTTATACAGCAGGTTCTTATTAGTTATCTATTTTATACATATCAGTGTATACATGTCAATCCCAATTTCCAATTCATCCCACCACCACCACCACCCCCTGCCACTTTCCTCCCTTGGTGTCCATACGTTTGTTCTCTACGTCTGTGTCTCTATTCTGAAGTAAGTCAGAAAGAGAAAAACAAATATCGTAGATTAATGCATATATGTGGAACCTAGAAAAATGGTACAGATGAACCAGTTTGCAGGGCAGACACTGATTGATTTTTGAATGTTAACCTAACTTTGCATTCCTGGGTTAAACTCCACCTAATCATTATCTATTTTATATATTGTTGGATTCTATTTGCTAAATGTTGTTGAGAATTTTTGCTCTGTAGTCTTCTATTCCTTTAATATCTTAGGTTTTGTTATCTATCAGGGTTACTTTTATCTCCAAGAAGGAGTGGAGAAGTACTCCCTCTTCTTCAGATTTCTGGAAGAGTTTGTCTAGAATTTGTATTATTTCTTTTTAAAGAGTTTGATAGAATTCAACCAGTGAAGCCATCTGAGCCTGTAGTTTTCTTTGAGGTAAAGTTTTTAATTAAAAATTCAGTTTCTCCAATAGATATATATGATAATTTAGGTTATCTGTTTCTCCTTGAGTGAGTTTTGTTTCTTTCAAGGAATTTGCCCATTTCATTTAAATTGCAAATGTATTGGCAAAAAGTTATTCATAATATTCTCGTACTATCTTTTTGAAATCTAAAGAATCTGTGGTGAAGTAACTGCTTTTATTCCGGATATTGGTAATTTGTGACTTTTTAATTTTTTTCCGACCAGTCTAGCTAGTGGTTTATCAATTTTATTGATCTTCTCAAAGAACCAACTTTTGATCTCATTGATTTTTTCGATTGTTTTCTATTTTTATTTTATTAATTTCTGCTCTGATACTATTGTTTCTTCTGCTTACTTTGGATTTCATTTGCTTTTCTTTTTCTAGTTTTGTAAGGTAGCAGCTGAGATAATTGATTAGAAACTTTTCTCTTTTCTAATATAGACATTTAGTACTATATATTTCCTTCTAAGTATTGCTTTAGCTCTATACCACTCTTTAGGTACTTTTTTTTTTTTTTTTTTTTTTTACTTTCATTTCTTTTTGCTTTATTTTACCCCATAGGTTATGCAGGAGTCCATTAGTTAGTTTCCAAATATTGGGGGATTTTCCAGAGAACTTTCTGTTATTGATTTCTAATTTAATTCCATTGTGGTCATACAACATACTTTTCATGATTTGAACACTTCTGAATTTATTGATGGCTCAGAATATGGTATAACATGGTCTATGTTGTTGAGAAGAGTGTGTGTCTTGCTGTTGTTGGATGGTGTGCTCTACAAATGTCACTTAGGTCTAGTTAGCTGAGAGTGTTGTTCAAATCTTCTGTATTCTTACTGATTTTCTGTCTACTTGTTCTATCAATTATTGAGAGAGGGGTATTGAAATCTCCAAGAATAATTGTAGATGTGTTTATTTCTCTTGCAGTTTGATCGGTTTTTTCTTTGTGTTTGAAATTTTGTTATTAGGGGAATAAACATTTAGGATTTTATGTCGTCTTTATGAATTAACCCCTTTACCATTGTGAAATGACCCTCATTATCCCTGGTAATATTCTTTCCTCTAAAACCTATTTTGTCTGATATTAATATAGCCACTTCAAGTTTATTTTGATTAATATTAGTATCATTTGTTATTCATTTCCTTTTGACTTACTTGTGCTTTTATATTTAAAGTAAGTTTTTTGGGGCAGCATATAATCAATAGTTCCTTTTTCATCCAATGTGACAATGTCTAATTGTTATAATTGACAATCTTCCAGTTGGGTTGTTTAGACTACTTACACTTAATATATTTATTGATTTGGTTGGGTTTAAATCTGTCACATTGCTACTTGTCTTTTACTTACCCATCTGTTTCTTATTTCCTTCGCCCATTATTTTCTGTCTTCTTATGGATCATTTTTTATGATCCCATGGTATTTTCTTTGTTGGTTTATCAGCTATACTTCTTTATTGTATAATTTAATTTCCAAATTCTCAGCAACTATATATGAAAAATTCTACCTCTTTTTCATTGTTTACTCTCTCCTTTGGGGGGTCCAGCAATCAACTGGTGGATGGCAAAGAGCCCACACCTGCTTTGTCTTGGAAGTTTGTGATGGAGGCGTGAACAGCATCTCATGGGGGCGTAGAGGAGGAGATGGGGTCAGCTAACTATGCACTGTTGTCATTCCCTGCTACCGGGAATCAGACATCGCCCCAAAGGGTTTATGTTCACCCGAGGCAGTGCTCCTGGACATAATGAAAGCCAGCCAACACTTCTCATTCTGAGAATTCTTTCTGGAAACAGAAGTCATTCTAGCCACAAACACTTCTTTATCAGAAAATTAGAAACTGCTTCCTACTCTCATCCCCTAGAGCCCTCCCCTTCACCTCCTAATTTTCCACACATTCAAGATTCAAAATACTTCAAGACGAATCTAGATTATAACTCCTTTCCTGCTATTTCTGAAGCAGCTGCTGTGAGAGAAACAAGTGTCTGGTTCACAGATTTGTAAGACACAGAAAGTGAAAGAGAAACAATACCAATGATTTCTAAAAATTCTATGAGAGAGAGGGGTGAAAAAAACTCGGTATAGTCACTGAAGTTACACAATGAGTAATGAGTGTCCAATTACAGATGTTCCCCTTTATAAATAGATTTATTATTATCACCAAAAGGTATTAAATTTGATACTCTAGAGAGCAATACTGTCTAACAGAAATATAAAGTGAGCCATATTAATAATTTTAAATTTTCTAGTAGCCTCATTAAAAAAGTAAAAAGAAACAGGAGAAATTAATTTAAAAAAATTTTTTAACTTGAAGTATAGTTGATTTATAATGCTGTGTTAGTTTCAGGTGTACAGTAAAGTGATTCAGTTACACATATTTTCTTTTTCAGATTCTTTTCCATTATAGGTTATTACAAGATATTGAATATAGTTCCCTGTGCTATACAATAGGTCCTTGTTGTTTATCTATTTTATATATAGTAGTACATATCTGTTAATCCCAAACTCCTAATTTATCTGTCCCCCCCTTCCCCTTTGGTAACCATAAGATTGTTTATCATGTCTGTGAGTCTGTTTTTGTTTTGTAGATATGTTCATTTGTATCATTGTTTTAGATTCCATAAATAACTGACATCATATGGTATTTGTCTTTCTCTGTCTGACTTATTTCACTTAGTATGACAATCTCTAGCTCTATCCATGTTGCTGCGAATTTCATTATTTCATTCTTTTTTATGGCTGAGTAATATTCCATTGTGTGTGTGTGTGCACGTGTGCGCGTGTGTGTATGTACTACATATTCTTTATCCATTCATCTGCCGATGGACACTTAGGTTGCTTCCATGTCTTGGCTGTTGAAAATAGTGCTGCTATAAACATTGGGGTGCATGTATCTTTTCTAATTAGAGTTTTAGTCTTTTCTGAATACATGCCCAGGAGTGGGATTGC
Organism: Balaenoptera physalus; assembly: GCF_965194825.1. Taxonomy (NCBI): domain Eukaryota; kingdom Metazoa; phylum Chordata; class Mammalia; order Artiodactyla; family Balaenopteridae; genus Balaenoptera; species Balaenoptera physalus. The sequence continues at coordinate 5,534,927 of NC_138889.1, forward strand.
TGGATCATACAGTAGCTCTATTTTCAGTTTTTAAAGGAACTTCCATACTGTTTTCCATAGTGGCTGCACCAATTTATATGCCAACCAACAGTGAGGAGAAATTAATTTTAATGTTAAATTTTAACCCAATATATAAAAGTATTATCACTTCAAGGTACTATTAATATAAAAATTATTAACAAGGTATTTTATATATTTTTTCATGCTAAGTCTTATATGCTTAGTGTGTATTGCATGCTTGTAGTACACTTCATTTAGGACTAGCCAGAATTCAGAGGCTCAATAGACATATGACTAGTGGCTACCTTGTTAGAGAGGGCAGCTTGAAATCTACTTGGGTATTTTGACTTCTCCGAGGGGTCTTAACTCAGGGCCTAAGGAACCTGCACTTGCTTTCCTAGGGCTTTTTTTCCCAACTAATGCGTGCACAGTTCCAGTGGGGCACAGGCAGGGAGAGTGAGAAGAAAAAAGGAGGAAGGAGATACTCAGCCCAGTCCATCCAATATCCAGTGATATACTGGTGTCAACCTCAAACTACCTTGGCGAGGACCTGTTGTCACAGATGTTACTGAGCCAAAATCAGTAGGAAAAGGAAGCCTACGTTGCATTGGGGCAGATGAGACCCAGCTCATCCTCCCACTCTGGTGGCCCATAGCACTTTTTTACCTGGTTCTCAGAACATGTCTAGTTCATGTTCCCTGCTATTTACCTATAACGATCCTTCAGAAAAATCAATAGCCCCGTAGAAGATTAGAGCTGGGAGGGACAGTAGAGGTCCTTTGGTGCAAACTCCCCATTTTACAGTCAAGGACAGTGAGCCCTGGAATGTCAGAAACCTGCAAAGGGTCCCATAGTTGGTTAGAAGCAGAGCCTCTCTTAGTTTTGGGAAACCCAGGCTGATGTCTCATCCTCTGCACCATATAGATTCAAGAATGTGCCCAGCTGGACCAACCCACAGCTGATGCCAGAGTACCCAGGAAAAAACAAATATTGTCATTAGTGCAGGTTGGATTAATGCACCTGGACATAATAGCTGTTGAGAAACTCTCAGGATAAAAAGCAAGTGCCAGAAACATTGACATAGAGGCCAGGGAAGAGGAGCAAGTGCAAGGATAAAGAGCCACTAACACCTGCCCCTCCCTGTCCCCCCCACTGACCAAAAGTCTGCACAGTTCAAATAAAAGACAAGTTATACAAAGAAAATGTACTCAAATATAAAGAGAAAAGTTTACTGAAATCAAGATCTTGAAGGAACATCTGCACCCCCATATTCATTGCATTTATTTACAATAGCCAAGACATGGAAGCAACCTAAAAGTCCATCAGTGAAGCAGTGGATAAAGAAAATGAGGTATATACATACAATGGGATATTGTTCAGCCTAGACTGGAAAAGAAGACAGAAGACAAAAATTGCCAATATTGGGAAAGATAGAAAGTCACTCTAGAACTTAGAGACAAAAGGATAATAAGGATAATAAAAATATTATGAATAATTTTATCAAAATAAATTTGATAACCTAAATAAAATGTACAAATTCCTTGAGACATAAATTACCAAAATTGATACAAAAAGAAATAGAAAATCTGAATTGCCCTATTATACGGTACCTATTATACTACGGTGACTATCCTATAAGTTGAATTTATAATTTAAAGTCTTCCATTAAAGAAAACTACAGGCCCAAATAGTTTTACATTTGACTTCTAACAAATGAGGAAAAAATAATATGAATTCAACAAAATTTTTCAGAAAATGGAGAAAGAAGAAACACTTTCCAACTAAATTTATGGGACCAGAATCACCCTTATACTGAAACTAGACAAAAACATTACAAGAAAAGAACACTAGAGCAATACTCCTCATGAATATAGACTCAGAAATCCTTAACAAAATATTAGCAAATGAAATCCAGAAACATATGGAAAGGAGCCTTGGTTTTTTGTTTTTTAACCTGTTAACTAAAAAGGTTAAACTAGAACTAGATAATTTCTGAAGTCCCACTCAGGTCTTAAACTTTATGGTTTTTTCATCTTCGCCTCTAGTCCAGACTCATCTCTTTTAAAGGGGTTTAGAGTTGCTAAAATTCCAGCTTCTGTTAGACCTAACTTGAAAAAAAGGCAAGTTTAAATGGCATATAACAAGGTTTTAATAAAAATTACAAGGTGATTCCTCCTCCCTCGCCCACTGGCTTAAGTAGCAGGAATTTTAGGCCAGAAGAAGGGGAGGAAACGACATTGGGCAGAAGAGATCTGTTGGGGACGGCCCCTCACATCACACAGCATAAGTAATTCCCTGCGCCATCTGGGGTTGCCTTGGGCTGCTGCAGTGCACATAGTAGTCAGAATGGCCAGTGACTCCTTCAGGGCACGCTACTCAACCTCGGGTGGGGCTTGACCTGAAAGTCAAGTTTATTCTGACAAAAACAAAGGACCCCCACAGAACCTCTTCTACCATCACTTAGAAAATCAGGGGAGGGAGAAGCCATTCCTGGGGTAACAACAGATGCTAAACTTCCTGTGTTCCAGCATTGCATGTAAGTGCACGGTTCCAAAATAGGATAGCAAGAACTGGAACTGTAAAAATATAATGGTTATCTCTGTGTTTATTTAAATTGAGGACTTAAAAAGTTGCAGGTAGAAAAATGATAATTGTTTGCAATTTGTCAACAACCTAATATATGACAGGGCCAAGTCCAGTGTAGACTTGTGGAATATCATCCTAGGACACAGAATAGGATTGGCAGGAAGAGCCAGGAGGAAGAAAGAAGAGGATCTTGACAAAGCTGAGAAAAACCAGGCAGAGTTTCACTAACTCCTTAACTGAGGAGGAATTGGAATTAATCATAAACCCACCTTGTATGTTGCTTCAAGTTTACTGTAGAAATAACTTTAACCATTTAAAGCATAGTATGTATAATTCATTCAGTTGTGTGGATTCAGTCTTTTTTTATCTAACCCTTTCTGTCGTGTTTATATAGCCTCAACTAAAAGAACCCCTTCAGGTATTTTGAATCTTGGTCAAGTGGAACCCAAATCATTTATTGCAGTCAAGATTTTAGTGCTCTGAAAGGGTGGCACAATAGAAACACTTACAGATGGCACTGAGCAGGGCTTACTCCTGCCTGAGTGTGCCACATGCCACACTGGTGCACTTGACGAAAGGCAGAAGGCGAAGGAGCACTGATGACTTTGGAATCAAGGGCATGAGCCTTTTTAATTTCATAATATCAGAATTGCTCCTAGCCTCCAGGGAAAGCTATACTTTGGAGGGTCTGAACAAACCACATACCTCTCTATGCCTCTGTTCATGCCGTGACCTACGCACAAGATCCTTCCTCCCTCCTTCCACCTCCCCAAATCCTAGACATCTTTCCACGCTCAGCTCAAAATATATGCTCTCTGTTATGCTCTTTCTCATGGCAGCTCTCTCCCTCAGTCATGGGGGTAATTGATCATTTAGTTCTTCGGGCTCTTACAACTATTACGTTACTTTGTGGTCCTACTTGTCTTTTGGGGGGAAGGGTGTGTTATCTTTTCCTTGAGGATTTTTCTCTTCATCTTTGATGTCCTTTAGAATCACTCCTAAATGTCTAGGTTTGCACTGGTTTTTATTTATCCTGCTTGGAACTTGGTGTATTTCTTCAACCTGGGGTCTTATGTTTCTATTCACTTCTGGAAAATTCTCAGCCATAATCTCCTCGAATATTTCGTCTCTCCCTTTATTCTCTATTTTATGCTTCTGGAATGCCTAATAGATGTATGATGCACCTACATACATCATTCTAGTCTCCAGACGTCAACTGCCTTTTTGGTATTTCCACCTTTTTATTTCGCTCTTTATCCCTATTTCGCCTCCTTATCTCTATGTGTAATTTCAATGATCCTTCTTTAGTTGACTACAGATTTTAGAAATCTCTGGTACACAGAATTAGATTGACGTTAGTCCTAGGTTCATTATATACTGTCATCATTTGTTAATGCGTAGTCCTTTTTTGTTTGTTTAGATATGTATCTATTCATTAATAATATAAAAAATGAAGGGACTAGAATGTTAGCAATAACTTATAACTACCCATGTGCTTCCTCCCATCTTGTCCCAGTCCTTCCTCTCATCCAAGGTAACCACTACCCTGACGCTTGTGCTTATTGTTCCTTTACTTTAAAAATTAACCTAATGAAACTTAAAAGCTTTTGCACAGCAAAGGAAACCATAAAAGAGACGGAAAGACAACCCTCAGAATGGGAGAAAATATTTGCAAACGAAGCAACTGACAAAGGATTAATCTCCAAAATATACAAGCAGCTCATGCAGCTCAATATCAAAAAAACAAACAACCCAATCCAAAAATAGGCAGAAGACCTAACATATCTCCAAAGAAGATATACAGATTGCCAACAGACACATGAAAAGATGCTCAACGTCACTAATCATTAGAGAAATGCAAATCAAAACTACAATGAGGTATCACCTCACACCGGTCAGAATGGCCATCATCAAAAAATCTTCAAACAATAAATGCTGGAGAGGGTGTGGAGAAAAGGGAACCCTCTTGCACTGTTGGTGGGAATGTAAATTGATACAGCCACTATGGAGAACAGTATGGAGGTTCCTTAAAAAACTAAAAATAGAACTACCTTATGACCCAGCAATCCCACTACTGGGCAAATACCTTGAGAAAACCATAATTCAAAAAGAGTCATGGACCACAATGTTCATTGCAGCTCTGTTTACAATAGCCAGGACACGGAAGCAACCTAAGTGTCCATCGACAGATGAATGGATAAAGAAGATGTGGTACATATATACAATGGAATATTACTCAGCCATAAGAAGAAACAAAATTGAGTTATTTGTAGTGAGATGGATGGACCTAGAGACTGTCATACAGAGTGAAGTAAGGCAGAAAGAGAAAAACAAATACTGTATGCTAACACATATATATGAAACCTAAAAAAAAAAATGGCTCTGATGAACCTAGGGGCAGGACAGGAATAAAGACACAGACGTAGAGAATGGACTTGAGGACACGGAGAGGGGGAAGGGTAAACTGGGACGAAGTGAGAGAGTGGTGTTGACATATACCCATTACTAAATGTAAAATAGCTAGCTAATGGGAAGCAGCTGCATGGTCCAGGGATATCAGCTCGGTGCTTTGCGACCACCTAGAGGGGTGGGATAAGGAGGTTGGGAGGGAGACGCAAGGTGGAGGGGATATGGGGATATACATATGTATATAGCTGATTCACTTTGTTATACAGCAGAAACTAACACAACACTGTAAAGCAATTATACTCCAATAAAGTTTTTTTTAAAAAATGATGTTTTAAGAATATATTTGTTCCTAAAAAGCACATTATTCAGTTTTTGGTTTTTAACTTAAAAAAAAAAACTTTGTGACTTTATAAAAATGATTCTGCACTGAAATCATCTTCTAGGACATTATTATTATTTTTTAAAATAAATTTCTTTATTTTATTTATTTATTTTTGGCTGCGTTGGGTCTTCGTGGCTGCGCGTGGGCTTTCTCTAGTTGTGGTGAGCGGGCTTCTCATTGTGGTGGCATCTCTTGTGGCGGAGCATGGGCTCTAGGTGTGCGGGCTTCAGTAGTTATGGCACGCTGGCTCCGTAGTGTGGCACGAGGGCTCTAGAGTGCAGGCTCAGTAGTTGTGGTGCACGGGCTTAGTTGCTCCGCGGCATGTGGGATTTTCCCAGACCAGGGCTCAAACCTGAGTCCCCTGCATTGGCAGGTGGATTCTTAACCACTGCGCCACCAGGGAAGCCCTGGACTTATTTTTTCATTCCCAGTTATGTTGTTAAGATTCCTGCATACTGCAGCACGTAGCTGTAATTCATTTGTTTTGACTGGACTATAATGTTCCATTGTGTCTTCATGTGACTGTATCACAGTTTATTTATCCACTCTTGGTGTCAACAAGCATTTGGGTTGTTTCCAGGTCTTTGCTACTATGAGCAGCATTACTATAAACTTTGTTATTTATGGCTCTTGGGTTTCTCTTGGTTGTGTTCCAGGAAATGGAATTGCTGAGATACGGAGTATGGGATTGCTCAACTTTCAGAATAATGGTGCACTCTTCTCCTAGGTGATTGTACCAAACAAATCTATTTATTACCTCTCTATTGTGTTTTGAATTTTCGGCGACCATATTTTTCACTTGTAAAAGTGTTATATAGTTCTTCATCGAATTTGCTTTTACGTTTCTAAACTGTCTTCCACTGTCATTGTGGCTTCCATTCCTTCATTTATCTGTCTAATCAGCTTAAATACCCATATATTATAATCTTTTTCAAGTTGTGTAATCGTCTCCAGTTACTGATGTGCTGAGTCTGCTTGTTGCATCTGCTTTACATCCATATACACTCCCCCACCCCATGGTCGTTTGTTTCTTCATATGGTTTATAAATTCTGGTTTTGAGCTTATCTTCAGGACAACATTTTCCCTCTGGGAAGATCCTGTCTATTCTGATGTAAGTGTCTCTACAAAGTTAGTTTCCAGTTGCTTCTACTAAAGCCACATGGATTTCAGTGGTTTAAGATGTGTCTTTATGTTGTGTTGATGCTTTGCTTTGGAGTTCCTGTCTGTATGTACAGGACGTACATATGTCTGTATATACATCTAGAACCCACACCCTCACAGGGCACAGGTCTGGAGTTTTACCTTCTCATAAATGACTTTTTTTTTTTAAACTCCATCAAAGCCTCAAATGTTTGTCAAGATTCCTTGCCACTTCCACAGGTTGATGGATGAAATTTTCCTAATTCCCTTTCCAGGGACTGGGAAACCCTTCAAGTCACTGGGCTTTATGAAGGGGATTCATTTACAGTTTCCAAATGTATGCATGCCCAAGACCAGTTACACCATGCCGGTATAAATATGAAAATCAGTCTGCAGTCCCTGGGACCCATATGCAGGCCTAATAAACTGTTTGGCCATTATGATATTAGCTCCCACTTCCCATTCTCCCTAGGTTTGAGTTCTTTCCTTCGTTTTTTTGTTTAGCTAGCGTATCTATGTGTAGATGCAATAAGGGAGAAAGCCCAAGTCAGTGCAGGCAGGCTTGCTGCTAGAAATTCTACTGAGACATATACGTATCATATATATACAGATAGATAGATAAATATATATCATATATATTTATATATATAAATTTAATTTTTATTTTATTTTGGAGTATAGTTGATTTACAATGTTGTGTTCTACTGATATATTTTTATTAGAGCATTTATGTCATTCTTCCTTGAGTTTTTGTTAGTTGATTAACTCAGGTCTCTCATGCTGAGGGCAGGCTCCTTGAGGGCAAGCCCCTTTTACTCATCTTCATCTCCTGCCCACATGTGACTTTCGCAGCAACACATTAACACTTAATACACATTCAAATATAACTGTGAAATGCCGACGTAACGAATGAACACATGAGTGAATGACGTCACAGGCCAAATTCACTTTCCAATAAAACACCATTTCTACATTTCATTCAAAGAACTCCCAAGGTATAAAAAGCCAGAGACTTGTTCAAGTTCGTAGATGATCAGTCCAGGAGCAGGGCAGAGAATTTGGGAGTCCTGAGCCCTGGATAGCTGACAACCGGCCATCTCTACTCTCCAGGGAGAGCGAGAGGCCGGGACGGCTGCCGCATGGAGGCCTGCGCTGTGCGTTTTCCTGGATTTGTACACTCCCGTTTCTGTTTCAGACGGAGTGAGCCAGGGCTCGTGAAATTTCAGGAGTGAGAGCACCTCTAAGAAAGAGGCAGAACACAGTCAGCGCCGCTCCACCTGAAACACGCCTGCCGGTCCTGTCGCGACCGGGGACCTGTGACGACACAGAGCGTACGTTCTGAGTGAGGACGCGTGTGCGCGTGCTCGGGCCACGTGCATGTTACCCCGGTTCCCGCTCCACGCAGTCTCGGCACTTCCCAAGCGCACTGGAGCTCTTTACGTGCCCGGCTCCCCTACTAAACTAAGAGTTTCTCGAAGGTGGGTGCTATGTTGTCGTCATCTTTGCACGCTCAGTGCCAACAGAGTAGATCAGATTATGAAAGATGAAGCCTGGGACAGGACCCGCCCAGACGGCCCAGCGGCTTTTCCGGGCCAGGGTCTGTGTCTCCCGGGTTAGCACAAGTCTCTGAAGAGGCAGTGTCCCCCTTGGTCCTTGCTCAACAAGAAGGGCAGAGGTCAGACCAACCGCCTCCCTTCTGGCTTAGCTTAACTCTATCAGCTTCGTACTGGATCTTAAGCAGACCTATTCCCACCTGCTTATTTGAGAGAGAGAACCAGCTTGCGGCTTCTTCATGAGGTGTGTAGCAATGGTGTCCCCAGATAGCTTGGGGTGATGAAAGAAATCGGCTTGGGAGACACGCCTCCCTGTTTGTCTTCTCATCCTTGGCAGTGGAGTGGGCCCCAGTGCAGCTCTGCCCCAACCCTGGCCTCCTTGTGCCCAGGGCTACAAGGGACTCAGAGGTGCTGCTTCGGAGTGTGTGAAAAAGAGCAAAGGGAATGTGAGTCAGAGAAATAATTCCCGGACCAACCTCACCCTAGAATTGTTTCATTAAAATGGGGAGCTGGAGGGGGAGAAAGTCTTTTGCCAAAGTCTCCACTCTGTTCCAACTTGCCTTTGACGTGAGGACTCAGCAGACCCAGGGCTGACGAACCGAGAAGGGCTTGATTTACAGAGCCCTCCTCTGTCCCGGGAGGATATCGGCGTTGTAAATGGAGGCTCTAAAGTGTTTGTGAACAGTGCAAGCCGGTCCTGCGCCTCCCTCTGCCCAGGACCCCAGAGTAAATTTCCAAAAGGAGGCAGGACAGAGAAAAAGCTCCTTCTGTTCGGATGCCATTGGGTCTGTTGGATGAAGAGCTGGACCAGTCGCTGGGTTCTTCAAGGCAGGCGTCTCGAGTTTCCTGCAGCTCCTGGGGTCTTCCATCAGTCCCAGGGGGTCTTCAGGGGTCTTCCATCAGTCCCAGGGGGGCGTGCTGTTTAAAGATAGGAACGTCGAGAGACAGCTCCAGCTGTCACAGCATGGCCCTAATGGCACAAACATCTGAGTTCCTACAGACTTTTTTCAGACGGTCTGCCCAGTGATACAACCCCAGCTCGCTTCCCTGGACCACTGCAGTGTTCCACATGCTTCCCTTACAGTGGTGCCTCCAGAATTTCTATAGAAGAGGGTCTTACAGGCCCCAATATTGCAAATGGAGGCCAGGGCATTTGTCTTAAAGCTGAGCTTTCATGAACCATCAGAAAGGAAACAAACCTACAAGCATGATTAATGAAAAAATATATACTTTGTTTATATCAATGAGATACTCCCTTGGGTTTTATGGACATGAAATTTGGGATTTATTTTTTCTTTCTTATAGTCAATCAGTTATTCCAGTTGTATTTTATAGCATTTGCTTTTGCTTAGTTTCTTCCTTCTAGATTATTCTGTGACCTCATTGGCCTGAGAGCTTAAAATACATACCTTGTGATTATTTAGCTGAAATTCACTTATTTATTTGCTGAATTAATTTGTTGGGACTTCAGGTAAAGGTAGGTAGTATTGGCCCTGCAAGTGTTCCTTGGCTCCTTGGGGTCCTGGAATGAATGCAGTTGTTTAGAATTAGCCTGACTTCATCTCTAGTAGAAGCACAAAGGATCAGATTGTATCCAAAAAAGGGAGGTTTTTCAATAGTATAAGGGAGCAAGTCACCATTCCTCTCCAGATTTCAATTTTCTATAAAATGAAGAGGTTGGCTTAGATGACTAAGGTCTCTTTCTGCTAGCTCTATCTAGCTATCCACCCTTCCATCCTCAGCAGATTAGGTGATGGGGCCTATTACTCAGGTTATTTTCACCTCTCCCATCTATTGACTATAATCCTAGAGTGAGTTCTTTTGTGTCTCCCCAAACTCATGTCCTCCAATTGCAAAGCAGGGACATTTACCTTGGTCTCTTTTCTACCCACAAGCATTGGCAGGGAACCTCAGCATCTCAGGCAGGAAAGGTGATTGGCCCATCCTTCCTGAAGAATCTCCAGAGCATAGCCAAACAGGGAGGAAGACCGACACCAGCACAGGTGGACACTTCCTTTCTGGGGAGAAGGAAAACAACAGAGAAGGAGAGTAGCTCAAACATGGGCCACCCTCAACCACCCAGACCACAGCTCTGGCAGCAGGGCTCCACCCACCCCGTCCCCATGGGATCTTGGTTATTCTCACGTTTACAGTATTGGAGCAGGAAGGTCTGCCAAGATCATCTCAATAACTATAATTGTGGAAGATGATATAAGCTGTGTTCAATCTTCATTAAGTTTGAGGCCATCTTTTTCCTTCAATGGTTAATCCAAAGATTATCTGTTAAACGCACAAACTCAGAGCCAAACCAGATGAAATAAACAGATGTGGCACCTTCTCTCTAAGAGTTTATAATCTAAACTAAAGAGCATCAAGTCACAATGGGGAGATAAATCCTGGACAACCTTAAAGAGCATTGAGTCCAAATTTGATATTGATTATCTGGCTTCTGACGTACCCGGGATGGGGTGAGGACAGTGGGTTTCAATCCGGGGCAGTGCTCTCAGCACTTTTTGTGTGTCGGACCCGAGGATGTGACTCACTCATCCACTTAGCAGTCATAAAAAGTACACAAACAATTCAGCTTCATTCATAACACTCATTGTACGGACCATGTTGAACGTGCATTGCCAGGTAGTTGTGATTTTACAGGAACTTGGGCACTGGTGCCCAGTGAACAAGGAGAATATCTATCAAGCTCAATATCATCAGTGTCATTAACATAAGTGTTTTCAGTGGTCATAGGATAGATGTGCTGAACTGTGGGTTGTCAACTGGACATCACTGACATCCCCTTCTGAGGTCTTCCTGCCTCGTAGAAGAGAAGCTGATAGCTGCATTTCCCGGAACCTCTTCTCTGCCTGGTTCCAGGAGGGATCATCCAATGCAAAGCACTTACAGGAGGAAGTGGGAGGAGAAGGAGGGATCATTATTCTCCCCAGGCAGATGGAGGCAGGTACACAGAGAAATGCAGGGTTCAAACCGCTTTCAGATAGATTTTCAGAGAATCACCTGTGTTATGCTATAGGCGGAGATAGCTGGTAGAAGCATCTCAGAGATTCATAAGTTTTGTAGTTGCCCAGGTCAGCTCTTGGGGATCACATGCTTCATTGCTGCAGGCTGAGAGCATTTGCAATGACTTTTTTGATCTTTGCTTCCCCAGTGGCTGCATAAACCTTACTTTCCCGTCTTAAAACTCTTAATACTTGCAACATACACAGTGGCTTCTATTTTTCTGATAAAACCCTGACTAATAGAATAAGTAATTATTTAAAAATTTAAGGTAAAATTAGGAAAAACAGAATGCAGAATGGATGAGAGAAGTATATTGTGTTATAGGAACGCCCATAAAGGGAATCTAATCCAGAATTGGGGAATGGAGGAGAGAGACTTCCTGAGAAAGTGGCCTCCAAGCTGAGACTTGAAGGATAAAACTGGGTTAGGTAGTCAAAGTGCATGGGGTGGGGGAGACGGAGGTTGTCTTCAATTTGTGCAAAGACCCCGAGGCCCGAGGGGGCCCAGAGATAGGCGCCCCATTTGTTGGGGTGATGGTAGGTGGTGATCGCTAAGAGCAGAGGAGAGATATTACAGGGTTTTTAATTGTAGAGTTTATGTCTTCAACTGATCACTCTGGTTGTGGGACCGAGAATGGATTTCAAGAGAGCAAGATTAAATGTGGGGAGAGCAACAGCCAGCTGTTGTAAGGGTCCATACACGAGATGTCCATAGCTTGGACTTGGGTACTGGCAGTGTGGATACAGAGACGGTGACAGATGCAAGAAATGCTTAGTAGGTGCCTGGTGGATGGGTTAGAGAATGGGAGAAGTCAAGGAGGATTCATTTTGCATCTATGGAAACTGAAGTTTAGAGGGATTACACAGCTCACCTCAGGTCACATAGCTCGGAAGCAGTGGAGTCAGGATTCAAACCTTAATTTGTCTAACTCTGGAGCCTTTGCTTAACTAAAAGATCTATAGCAGGGCTTCCCTGGTGGCGCTGTGGTTGGGAGTCTGCCTGCCAATGCAGGGGACACGGGTTCGAGCCCTGGTCTGGGAAGATTCCCACATGCCGCGGAGCAACTAGACCCGTGAGCCACAACTACTGAGCCTACGCGTCTGGAGCCTGTGCTCCACAACAAGAGAGGCCGCAATAGTGAAAGGCCCACGCACCGCGATGAAGAGTGGCCCCCACTTGCCGCAACTAGAGAAAGCCCTCGCACAGAAATGAAGACCCAATGTAGCCATAAATAAATAAATAAATAAAAATTTAAAAAAAAAAAAAAAGCTCTATAGCATACACAGTCACAGATAGTCAAGTTTTTAAAAAGTAGTTAGAATGAGGTCCTCACGGCACACGAGATTACCATTTTACATTAAGATAACACATGGGATAATGGTCTCTTCATCTCTTATTCTATTCTACATTATTTCCTGTTTGATTTAACTCATTTTCATAAGTTTTTCCTCTATATTTTAAAATGTTGTAATTAAAGGAAAAGGAAGAGGGAAAGAAGATTTCTTCTCCTCACTAAAATTTTGGTTTCAACTAAAGAAAAAGCAAAAGGCATTTCTGTTTTATTTTTTTGAGGTACATAAATCTGTAACTTCAGAAGTTCTGAGAGGCTGAAAAACATAACCAGCTGTCGTATTCTGTTTGCCAAAATGACTAAGGTAGTGTGTAAGGTTGGGAAAGCAGTAAAATAATTATCCCATACTGCTCCCAAACACCCACCTCTTCTGCTTTATGGTAGATGTACTTAACAAGTCTGAAATAGTTGGAAGCAAATACTGACTTGCCCATGATTCTGACTCCTATCTATCTGTTACTGAGTCTTGAGCCTCCATCTCTAGAACAAACCTCTGCTGCGGACACTCTCAACCGCATGACTCAGGCTCCTTAAACTTTCTGTGTTCCAGCAATCTCACTGCCCCACACTGCTTTCCTTCCTCGAATCTTCGTCATCCACGTCTGCAAAACCAGACACTTAAAAAGTTATTCTAGCGTCATTTCTCCCCTATTTCTCACATCAAATCAGCCACTCAGTCTGATGAGGTACCTCTTAAATACCTCTTTATTTTTTCCTTTCCTCTCTACTTTCACTATGGCTGCCTTAATACAGGCTACTGTTTCCAAATTCCTGACAGATAATAATTTTTGTGAGGCAGAAACAAGAAATTGGAATTCCCAGGAATTCCCCAAGTCACAATTTATTCTGTATTTTTTCCATAACACTTCACTTATGTGTTTTTAAACAATAAAGATTGGCCACAATAATAGACGATGAATAGTTTTTCTGTGATAGGGTTATACTAAAAGTTTGAAAGGTTTTCTGTGGAAAAAAAAAAGTGTAATAATAAATGCTTGGCTATTACTATTGTGAACCAAAATATTGTGACAAAATTACATGTTTCCATAACATGTAAAAATGACCTCTACCTGATATAGGCATTTGATAGTAATTAGAAGGTAAAATTAGAAGGAAACATTAACACAGAATAAATGTCAAGTAAAAATCATTTTAAAAATCCAAAGATAATATCACAAATATTTAATATTTAAAACTTACTCTTAAAATAAAATTGTAAATCACACAAGCATGAATTTTACTATCCTAGTAGTGAAATCTTAGTTTTAGGACAAGCATTCCAGATGTAGAAAAATGTCTTTCATCTCGTGTTAAGGTTCGTGGAATTGGCTGGTTGAGGATGTGTTCAAAAGCATCTTCAAATTGGGCGATTAGTGAACATGTTGCTTCAGATCAGGTCATTTCCTTTTTTAGTAACAAAAATATTTTGTCTGTTTGGCCTGGTTTTTGTTTTGCTTTTGAAATAGACGTTGCTTTTTTAAATTTGAATTTTAGATCAGTTTCTGGTCTCTTATTGGACCATTACATAACAACATTAATCTGTTTTTCTCATTGTATGTCTTTTGTCAAAATATTTGCAAACTGTAACTTAGGGTGAATATTTAAACACTAGAAACACCAATGAACATTTTGTAACATTCAAATAATATAACATTCGTATCTTCTAACAAGGTTAACAGGACTTCACAGAATTATTTGCCAAAATTGCCCACTTAGAGACTTATTTTGGCCTCCAAAACTTGTTATTTCTTAGCACACCACTCATAGAATTTGTATAAAGTAAATAATGCATATAAGGCTTCCCTGGTGGGCAGTGGTTGAGAATCTGCCTGCCAATGCAGGCGACACGGGTTCGAGCCCTGGTCTGGGAAGATCCCACATGCTGCGGAGCAACTGGGCCCATGAGCCACAACTACTGAGCCTGCGCGTCTGGAGCCTGTGCTCCGCAACAAGAGAGGCCGCGATAGTGAGAGGCCCACGCACCGCGATGAAGAGTGGACCCCGCTTGCCACAACTAGAGAAAGCCCTCGCACAGAAACGAAGACCCAACACAGCCATAAAAAAAAAAAAAGACTTTAATAATGCATGTAAACGTATTAATATTTATTTTATTTCCAAGAACGACATCATTATTAGCAGACAGAGCCATGAAAACATACTTACACCAGTGCCAATAGCCAGAAGCAACGCTGATTGCCTCTCTCTTACCTGATGCTCCTGCCCTGGTTCCCAGAAATACCAAGTTTAATATTCAACTCTGCAGCTCACTGTTCCCTGCTCTCGCTTTTGCCTTGATGTTGAGTGGATTCCTTTGAGCCAGTAATGTTCCTATGTTAATAGTTAAGCTCTAATTCTCACGGGAGAATTATACTACTTTCTCTCACTTTTCTCTGATTTCTCAACTGATTATGATTATTGTTTTTTAAAAATTATTAATTTATTTATGGCTGTGTTGGGTCTTCGTTTCTGTGCGAGGGCTTTCTCTAGTTGCGGCAAGCGGGGGCCACTCTTCAACGCGGTGCGCGGGCCCCTCACTATCGCGGCCTCTCGTGTTGCGGAGCACAGGCTCCAGACGCGCAGGCTCAGTAATTGTGGCTCACGGGCCCAGCTGCTCCGCGGCACACGGGATCTTCCCAGACCAGGGCCCGAACCCATGTCCTTTGCATTGGCAGGCAGACCCTCAACCACTGCGCCACCAGGGAAGCCCATGATTATTGTTTTTTTTAGGTTCAGGATTTAGCCCTCAACGGGAAACAGCCCAAATGCTCATCCACGGGGGAATGGATAAAAAATTGTGGTATATTCATACAATAGAATGTTAGCCGTAAAAAGGAACATGGATGAATCTCAGAATCATTGTGCTAAATGAAAGAAGCCAGGCAAAAAAAAGTATCTAGTGTGTGATTCCATTTATGTATAATTTCAGGAAATGCAAACAAGTTTATAGTGACAGAAAGCAGATCAGTGGTTGTCTTGGATTGAAAAGTGAGGAAACTTTTGGAGGTGATGAAAATGTTCCTATTTTTACTGTGGTGATGATTTCATAGGGTTATACACAGGTTAAAAGTCATCAAATCATACACTCTAAATATGTGTAATTTGTGCTATGGAAAGTTATATCTTAATAAGGTTGAAAGGAGAGAAGACAGAGTGAGAGGTTGAGAGAAAGATGGGGATGGGGGAAGAAAAATGTTTTCTTTACGGAAGGATGCCAGCTGATATATAAATATATTTTATATATATATACACACATATATATAGGATGCCAGCTGATATATATATATATATATATATATATATATATATATATACACACATATATATTATATATATATATATAATATATATATAAAATGATGGAATTACAACATCACTATTTTGTAACTCCTCAATGTAACCACTTACGCAAGGGAGGATTATCAATGAATGCTAAAACAATCAAGTGAAAGATATTTACTTGGTCTTAAGGAATCCCTCCATAGATAACTTTTTAGTTAGAAAGGAGAAAATGTGCCTTTACAATGGAGAAATCTGGCAATTACTAACTTAACCAAGGAGATGAGCTTGGCATTACCCACAATATACGCCCATCTCCTACATGGTGTTCTTACCAGGAATGTTTAAGATGAATCTAATGATGGAAAAACAGTCAGACAAATCCAGAATGTGGAGCTTATTGCAGACAACAGGCCTGGGCTCTACAAAGGATTCAGTCAAATGGAGAACAGAAGGCAGGGGGAGGGAATATCTAGGTTGATGGAAATTATGGAGATATAGTGACCAGATGCCATCCATATATATATATATATATATATATATATATATATATACACACACACATATAGTTTTTATTGAAATATAGTTGATTTACAATGTTGTGTTAGTTTCAGGTGTACAGCAAAGTGATTCAGTTATACGTATATATACATAATCTTTTTTAGATTCTTTTCCATTATAGGTTATTACAAGATATTGAGTATAGTTCCCTGTGTCATACAGTAGGTCCTTGTTGGTTATCTGTTTTGTATATAGTACTGTGTATATTTTAATCCCAAACTCTTAATTTATCCCCCCCTTCCCCTTTGGTAACCATAAGTTTGTTTTCTATGCCTGCTAGTCTATTTCTGTTTTGTAAATAAGTTCATTTGTATCATTTTTTTAGATTCCACATATAAGCGATATCATATGATATGTCTTTCTCTGACTTCACTTAGTATGATAACCTCTAGGTCCATCCATGCTGCTGCAAATGGCATTATTTCATTCTTTTTATGGCTGAGTAATATTCCATTGTATATATGTACCACATCTTCTTTATCCATTCATCAGTCGATGGACACTTAGGTTGCTTCCATGTCCTGGCTATTGTAATAGTGCTACTATGAACATTGGGGTGCGTGTATCTTTTCAAATTAGAGTTTTCTCCAGATATATGCCCAAGAGTGCGATTGCTGGATCATACAGTAACTCTATTTTTTGTTTTTAAAGGAACCTCCATACTGTTCTCCATAATGACTACACCAATTTACATTCCTACCAACAATGTAAGAGGGTTCCTTTTTCTCCACACCCTCTCCAGCATTTATTATTTGTAGACATTTTGATGATGGCCATTCTGACTGGTGTGAGGTGATACCTCATTGTAGTTTGACTTGCATTTCTCTAATAATTAGTGATGCTGAGCAGCTTTTCATGTGCCTGTTGGCCATCTATATGTCTTCTTTGGAGATATGTCTATTTAGATCTTCCGCTCATTTTTGGATGGGGTTGTTTGTTTCTTAGATATTGAGCTGTATGAGCTGTTGCAATATATATATTTTGAATAGTTCCTAAATCACAGGTGAAAACAGCTAGAAAACATATACTTGGCACAATCCGGAAAATTTGAATATTACAACATATTATTGAATTAATGTTGATTTTCTTAGGTGTGGTAATGGTGATGTAGTTGTATAAAAAATGTTATTGTTCTTTGGGAATGTGTTGAAATATTTGGGAGTGAAGTGTCCTGATATGTGTAGCCAATTTTCAGATGATTTGTAAAAAAAAAATTATATATATATTTGTATATGTGGGTGGGGGAGAGAGGTGGAAGGAACAAACTTGGCAAGAATTTAACAGTTGGTGAATCTTAGTATAGGTTTAAACATTTTCAAAAGAAAAAGAAACAGGACTTCCCTGGCAGTCCAGTGGTTAAGACTCTGCGCTTCCAATACAGGGGGTGCGGGTTTGATCCCTGGTTGGGGAACTAAGATCCCACATGCTGCGTGGTGTAGCCAAAAAAGAAACAAGCAAACAAAAAAAATTAAAAAGTTCTAAAAAAAATAAGTAAATTTACTCAACAATCCCTACCGCCACCACCAAAATTTCAGCTGCATGCTATTTGAAAAGGACACAACTAAAATGCAATGACACAGGTTAGAAGTAAAGGGCTGAATAAAGATAAACCAGCCATAAACTAATTTTTAAAAGTTGCTGTGTAGCTCCTTTAATGTCACACAAAATAGATTTTCAAAATCAAAAAGTAGTATTAGTCATAAAGTTAATACAGGATAAAAGGAAAAATTATTTGCCAGGAAGATGAAACAATTGAAAACTTGTAATGTGTAACTTGCAACGCTGAAGGGAGCGCCTTTTTGCTCCTGGCTTCCGTGAGGAGAGCTGTTTCTGAAGCGTGTTCTGAACCTCTCTGTGTCCCCTGACTCGCTTGCCCGTGGGAGCAGCGTGTCTGGCTGGTACACAGACGCCGATAAACCCATGTGGAGTCCAGCTTGGCCTGCACCTTCTCCCTCATGGATGCAGCTGCCCTCAGGGAGCGTGGGTTCCACTTTTCCTCAGGGGCTCTGCTCCTCTGGGGGGAGCATTGCCCTGATCTAGAGCTGCCTGCAGCTGGGGCTGGGGCTGCCTGCCTTTTTGGGGTTCATCCACAAGCCCATCTGGTTCTCATACTAAGACGTCTTCCACCTTAGCCTCTATCAGCAACAAAGGTGATATTTCGACCTACATCTTCACTTTTTATTTCTCAGTGTATCCAGACCCAGGTAGGAAAGAGCATTTTATTTATTGGAGGCCTCTTCAGAAACCCCAATAGCATGCAATCACATAGTGTTAAAAATATGTAGAGAGAGCAAAAACGTACAGAACTATGAGGAAAAATTCAGAAATCCATAATTATGTTGGAAAATTTAGAACAGTACAGGTGATAAGTTTCATCTAAATGATAGAATAGAGAACTTTGCTCCCAACAATTAGAGAATGCACATTTTTTCAAACATTCTGGAATATTTATAAAATTTTATCATGTCCTAGGTCACAAAGCAAGTTTCAATGAAAAAAAAAAACCAAATTATATAATTAGACCAGATTGTCCAAGCACAATGTAATTAAATATGAAATTAATAACTAAAAAATAGACAAACCTCACCATTCTCTTACATTTGGATACTTTAAGCACACTTCTAAATAATCCATAGTTCAAACAAGAAGTCCTAATGGGTGTTAGAAAGTATTTATAACAGCAAAAATGAAAACAATAACAGTCAAACCTGTCAGCCATAGATAAGGCAATAGCTAAAGGAAAATGTGTAATAAGAAGGAAGATTTAAAAATTAAAGAGTTAACTGGCCAGTTCAAGAAGTTAGAAAAGTAAAATAGAAGAAACCCCTCCTCCCTTCAAATCAGGAATTTTGATGGAATTTCTAAGGTGAACCTATTTATATGGAAGGGAAAAGGGCCAAGGATAGCTTTGACAATTTTAAAGAAGAGCAAGGAGGGGAAATTGACTCTTCCAAACAGAGAGGTAAAAGATAAAGCTACACATAATTGTAAAGTGCCATATTGGTGCAAAAATAGATAAATAGACTAGGGGTTACCACTGGCCTGTGTGCCAAATCCAGCCCATGGCCTGTTTTGTAAATAAAGTTTTGTTGAGCACAGCCATACTCATTAGTAGCTTTTGAGCTGAGTAATTGTCACAGAGACTCTATGGCCCACAAACTATAAAATATTTGCTGAGTAATTGTCACAGAGACTCTATGGCCCACAAACTATAAAATATTTACTATCTGTCCCTTTACAGAAAATTTTGCTGATCCTTGAAAAAGACCAGTGGACCAATAGCATTTCAGATCAATTGGGAAAGAATGAAATATTCAATTAGTGGGTTTGGACTAATTGTTTATGCATATGGGAATAGATAAAAGTAGATCTCTTCTTTACACCTTACCAAAAAAAAATTCTGGAAGGATTAAAGACCTAAATGTTAAAAATTTTAGACAAAAATTCATGCAATATCATATGAACTTGGGATGGGGAAGAATCTCATGATGTATAAAAAGCTTAAACTATAAAGTAAAAGACGGATACATTTGATTACATTAAAAATTGAAACTTCTGTACAATAGAAGACTCCATAGATGGACTTAAAAGACCAGTTACTCACAGGGAGGTAAGATTTGCAATGCACATAGCAGAAAAAAAGGTGAGTATCCAGAATATATAAAGAATTTCAAATCAGTAAGAAAAAGACAAACAACCCAACAGAAAAACACACAAAGGGTATTTCTTTTTTTTTTTTTTTTAATTTATTTATTTATTATTTATGGCTGCGTTGGGTCTTCGTTTCTGTGCGAGGGCTTTCTCTAGTTGCGGCAAGCGGGGGCCACTCTTCATCGCGGTGCGCGGGCCTCTCACTATCGCGGCCTCTCTTGTTGCAGAGCACGGGCTCCAGACGCGCAGGCTCAGTAATTGTGGCTCACGGGCTTAGTCGCTCCGCGGCATATGGGATCTTCCCAGACCAGGGCTCGAACCCGTGTCCCCTGCATTGGCAGGCAGACTCTCAACCACTGCGCCACCAGGGAAGCCCCACAAAGGGTATTTCTGAACAGGCAATTCACAGAAGATGAAACCTGGGTGGGTTATAGAAAGATTTTTACTTCATTAGTAATGAGGAAAATGAAAATAACAATGAGATATAATTTCACAGGCATCAATTAAAAAAATTTAGTCTGATTACGTTAAGTGTTGATAAGAATGTGGGGAAATCAGAAGGTTTTATTTGTTGCTGGCGGTGGCATATATTGGTTGAACCAGTTTGCAGAACAACTTAGTAATACTTGGTAAAGGTGAAGATGCACAAACCCTGTGACCCCCCTTCCAGGGATCTCCTCTTGAGAGCTGCTTGCCCAGGTGCCCAAGGAGACACGTACAGCATGTAAAGTGGCTTTGTTAGGAAGAGAAAAAAATTAGAAACAATCCATTTGCCTAACATTAGGGAACTGTCCACGATTTTACCCAGGGTAAGGTCTGGAGGTTAAATTGGAGAACCAGCACTGAGGTGTTATGGGAGCCCCGATAGAAGTCCTTGTGGGACACAGATCAGGGAGTGATCAAGTGTTCCTGCTGGAGCTGGGGGTTGGTCTCATTAAAGGAGATGATAAGAGTGTGTTCTGAAGCATGAATAGGTGTTTGAAAGTTAGAAGAAAGACAAGACAAAGCAGAATAAGAAAAGGGTGGTCCAGGGGTTCCCTGGTGGCACAGTGGTTAAGAATCCACCTTCCAATGCAGGGGACACGGGTTCGAGCCCTGGTCCAGGAAGATCCCACATGCCACGGAGCAACTAAGCCAGTGCGCCACAACTACTGAACCTGTGCTCTAGAGCCCGCAAGCCACAACTGTTGAAGCCCGTGCACCTAGAGCCTGTGCTCCACGACAAGAGAAGCCACCACAATGAGAAGCCCACGCACCACAACGAAGAGTAGCCCCTGCTTGCTGCAACTAGAGAAAGCCTGCATGCAGCAACAAAGACCCAATGCAGCCAAAACAAAACAAAACAAAACAAAACAAAACAACCCACAAAACTTCACGACACTGATTTAGCAATGATTTCATGAATGTGACACCAAAGCATGGGCAACAAAGGGAAAAAAATTGCTTAATTGAACTATATCAAAATCAAAACTTTTTTTATAAGTAAGGCAAATCATTTATTTTTAGGATGAACATTTCTCAGTTTTGGAGATTTAACTTTTCTGGTTGTAATCATTTCCCAAACTATTACTTATCAGCCATCAGTATTTTAACCTTGAACATTAGGAGTCAAAGTAGTCTGTAGAATTAAAATAATCCTGAAAAATAAAATACCTAGAAAAAAATTGGGACCTTAATTCTGTAGATCAACAATTCTCAAACTTTTTGGCTTTAACACTCCTTTACACTTTTAGAAATTATTGAGGATTCAAAGGATTTTGTGTTTATGTGAATTACACATTTTGATATTTATTATAGTCAAAATTGAAACTGAGGATATTTAATATTTCATTAATCATTTAAAAAATAACAAATAACTTATTTGTATTGTCTAAGACAAAAATTTGTAAGAAATGTCTGCTTTAATAAAAAGATAGCTGGATTTTCATATCTGCATCGAATTTTTTTCAATATATTGTTTCAGTCGAAATATATGAAGAAAATCTTGCTTCCCACAGATATGTAGTTAGAAAAGAAAGAAGTATTTTAATAGCCCTTTTAGATAATTATGAATATTCTTTGATATGACACTAAAATTTGATAAGTGGCAGTTTCTTAAAGGTGAATTGCAATGTGGAATCTGAAGCCATATTAATGAACGTTTCAAAATGTTACATTATTTGCACTTGAATAGATCTTTTTTTACTTATGTATGATTTTGTAACATCAACCATTGGCCACTTGGAAAACACTGACTCACTGAGTCATGTAATTCTTCTGAATGTTGACACATCTCACTCTACAAGAGCCAAGACAAACCCCACATATTTATTAACATCACCATCAATCTCATCAGAAAAGTCATTAAGTATTGGGAAGCTGTCACGCTCATAGTGGCAGATGTATGCTTTCCAAAATTCTGATTTTTGCTTGAAAGATCCATTTTTTTTTCACTTGGCAACAAACATTGTCAGATATTTTCCTTAAAGTGACAAGCTCACTTCATCAATTTTAAAGAACATGCCTGCCAAATACCCAAGTCTGAATAACCACAGTTTGTTTGTCAGTCATGCTTTCAAATAAAAATGGTGTTAGTGTGTGTGGGGGAAAGGCTAGTTTAGCTTGCAACTCAAGTTATCACACCAATGCTTTTCTCTGAGACAACCATCATACTTTGGTACGTAGCAGAATTGCTTTATGTGTACTTTGCATGTTGACACAGAATATTAAAAAGATGCTCATTCCAGGGCTGAGATTAATAAAATTAATATTTTTACTGCTTCATCAGAGACATTAAATGAAACTGGCTTTTCTCCTTTCTGGGAGTGCATAGTGTTAAGAATACAACTACTAGTACATAGTACCATTTGGTGCCGTGGCCTTAATCTGTGCTAAGGCACCTGCTGTTTTACCCACCATCGCTTTTGCCCCATCAGTGCAAATGTCAACACAGTGAAAAGGGTAAATAATGTCTTACTATTATGATGAAAATAGTTCTGACCTTGTGGACTTCCTGAAAGTGTCTTGGGGGTCTCATACTGAGAACTGCTGGTAGAGGGGATGGAGAATACTGGGGAGGAACATGGTCAGATTTGCAACTTGGGGAGATCACTCTGCTGGCAGCGTGGAAGATGAGCTGGATGAGATAAGTGTGGAGGCAAGGAGACTATGGCAGTTTCCAGGAGAGATGATGAGGGTCCTGACCGGGGACAGAGGCTGTTGGCATATAGGGAGCACAGGAATAAGAAGAGTCACAGGTCCAGGGTGGCTCCCAGCACCCATGATTGCACAGCAGGACTCGCTGAGCTGGAAAACACAGGAGAAGGAGAGGGTGGGGACACAGCGACTAGAGTCCAGCTTTGGTTAAGTGGACACTGAGGTGGTGTCCACAGAGAGTTGTCTGGAGGGAGCTGATTATACAGATACTGAGATACATGTCTGACAACTAAAATCAGAGGAAAGGATAAAATCTTGGAGGATTAGTCCAGTGCCTAGAACACAACCTACCTAAAGTCAGGCTTTAATGCATAGGTAGAGAAGGAATAATACAAAAGATAGAAGAATCACAGGAGATTGGTGTATGGAAAGCAAAAGAGTGTTTCCAGAAGGCAAAGCTCAATGACCGCAAATGCTACAGAGACCTAAGAACCAAAAGGAGTCCACCGAAACGTAAACTCTGAGAAAGCCTTTAGACCACTGTATCTGTCGGCCTGGAACAGTGCCTGCTTCAGAGTAGATACAAAACAAAGATTTGTTGACTGAATAAATGAATGACTCCATTGGATATGGCCGCTGAAGGCCAGTGATCACCTTGATCATAGTGGTTCTGCGGGTGTAGAGACACAAGCCTGGCAGCTGTGGATGGAAAGTGAGTGGAAGGAGAGGGTAGTGTGCATTTTTTTGAGGAACTTGGTTATCAAAGGAAGTGAAGAGTTCAAGGGAGAGCTTGTACCTATCACAGGGTGAGGGAAGACTTGTATTGATTTAGGTCAATTTTTTTTTTTTTAAGGATGAAAGAGACTTTTGAGTATGTTTTATCAGCTCTGGGGAAGGAGCCTTTAGGAAGGTATGAAGTTGGCAATCATGATGAATTCTGATCCTTTAATTCACAACTCCCTGTCTTCTGCAACCTCCTTAGTCCCCAAAGCCACAAGTGGCTTGAAGAAATAGATGTTCTCCTTGAATCAAAGCAGATTTTGGGCAAACTTTGGGCTGTGCCCATCACCCACAAGGAAGGCACTGCTGAGAAATTATGCCCTCTCCTACTATCTTCTTTTGTCCTAGCACCAGACTGTAACTGACCTCCATCCTTCGCAGTCTGGGCCTCTCGTGCGTCCCACCGAAGACGCAGACCAACATCTAGTCTGAATCCAGCCCTGAGAACTACTTTCAGCCCTTCCGGAGTGCCTTCCTCTCTCCTACCCCCAGGCTCCTCCTCCCTCTCAGCTGGCTAAGTGCTGTTCACGCTCCAGCTCTCCGTGTGGTAGCCTTCCCTCCCTGCGCCTCTATCATAACACCCATCACAGCAGATCGTGAATTCCTACTCACAACCCTCGCTTCCCCCACTAGGCTAGGAGCTCTGTGAAGGTAAGTACCACATCTTGCTCCCTGGGGGTCCTCCACACCTAACACGGAGTAAGGCTCACTAAAGGTGTGCTGTACAAGCGAATGAACACATGGGTCTGTTCCTTATCCTTTTTCATCCTGACGCTCTTCACAGAGGAAGCAGACCCAGGCGAAGCAGCAGACTTAGAAACGGAACCCAAAGAGTCGCTTTAGGTTATATGCAGTTTCCCTCAAGAGTCTAACATTCTCTTGCTGCAGATTTAGGCTGTGAGCAGCCTGCAGATTTGGAGGCAGTAAAGACACCCTCATAATAACCATCTATTAAACTTCAAAGGGAGAAAAAGTTAAAACTCGAATGGATCTAATTGCTGGCTGCCATAAATTGGTTCCTGGGCATTATAACTGGTTTAATAGTTGGTCTAGATACCCTTGTGATAGGTGCCATATATAAATACAAACACACAAGAGATGCAGAGATAACCGACAGAGGCTGTGACCTAGTGAAGTCACAGCTCTGTAGCCTGAAGGGAAGAATTTTATCTGTTCGGTGTGTTTGGCATAATTATCTGTCACAAAGTAGCCAGAAATGACTCTCTTGTTTAACAATTACATTACCTAAAGCCCAGAGTGGAGAGAATTAGTATCCTGGGCTGGGTGTCAGGATGCCTGGGGGTCATACCAGGCTCTGGAGCAGCCAGCTGTGTGCCCCCAGGCCAGTCACCTGTCTCTATTACTCAATACACTTGTTATAATACTTGGGCTTATGCATTCACTTATTCCTTAATTCAATATATATTTATTAAGCACTTACCGTATTCCTGGCACAGTGCTAGGTACTGGGAGTACCGAGAGGGAATAAGACGAAGTTGCCGACCTTATTACAGTCCACCATGAGGGTGATGCAGAGAAACTGAAGCCCCGGGCATGACAATGCTGTTGAGGTATGTCCTGGTGCTGT
This sequence comes from Balaenoptera physalus, assembly GCF_965194825.1. Lineage (NCBI taxonomy): Eukaryota > Metazoa > Chordata > Mammalia > Artiodactyla > Balaenopteridae > Balaenoptera > Balaenoptera physalus. The sequence goes on from NC_138889.1 coordinate 5,560,355, forward strand.
AGGGGGACAGGGAAAGGGGTAAGTGGGACTGCTGGAGAAGATGGTGAAATCTTGAGAGGGGGAGGTCTTTGAACTGGGCTTTAAATGATTAGCAGGAGTTTGCCAGGCAGAGAAGAAAAGAAATGCCGTTCAAAATAATAGGAACATGGTATCAAAAATAAAAATGTTTCAGGAATGGTGAGTGTTAGGTGGGTGTAGTTAGACTATAAGGAACTGATCGGTGTCAGTCTTGGGCAGGTGTCTGGGTATTTTCTCGTAGGCTATAAGGCAGTAGTTCTCAAATGTGAGCGTGCACCAGCATTACCTGGAGGGCTTGTTAACACAGATTGCTGGCCCTTCCACCAGACTGAGCAGGTCTGGGGCGGGGCCTGAGGACTGGCATCTCTAATAAGCTCTCAGGTGTGGTAGATGACCTGGGAGGGAAGATGGGTTCAAATCAGGCTGTATCTTACCCTGATGGCATGGTATTACCCAAGTCAGTTTACCTCCCTGAGTCTCAGTCTCAGTTACCTCCTTGGTGAAACGACACCTGCCAGGCAGCCTTTCTTCTGCCGACTGCATTAAATGAGAGAATGTGTGTGTCAGCTCTTCGGATACACCAAGTGCTATGAGAAGTGCTAAAAAAATACGTATATGTACACACACACAGATACAGACATATCTTTTAGTACCTCTTTTAGCACATTGAAAACTCCATGAGACTTAATGAATCCAAGAGGTTTGTCAAGACTGTTGGATGGGGACTTCCCTGGTGGCACAGTGGTTAAGAGTCTGCCTGCCAATGCAGGGAGACACGGGTTCAAGCCCTGGTCCAGGAAGATCCCACATGCCGCGGAGCAACTAAGCCTGTGCACTACAACTACTGAGCCTGTGCTCTAGAGCCCAAGAGCCACAACTACTGAGCCCGCATGCCACAACTACTGAAGCCGCGCACCTAGAGCCCATGCTCCACCACAAGAGAAGCCACTGCAATGAGAAGCCTGCGCACCGCAACGAAGAGTAGCCCCCGCTCACCACAACTGGAGAAAGCCTGCGTGCAGCAACGAAGACCCAACCCAGCCAAAAATAAATAAAATTAATTAATTAAAAAAAAAAAGACTGTTGGATGGTTGCTCTGTGTGTGTGTGAGAGAGAGAGAGAGAGAGAGAAAGAGAGAAGGGGGAATCAGATAGAATATGTCAGAGTGGAAAAAGGAGGCTGATGTTAATTCCATTTTTACCTTCGAGTTCTGGTCTCGTTTCCGATAACATCTTAGAAGATTTCTTAATTAAAACAGATCAGCATTTAGAAATCTTCAGCTGGGAATTTCTCCTTGCTGTCAAATAAAAATCCTTTCTGGGTCCCTTAGGGACTTCCCAGGTTCTCTGGAATATTTGCACTGTTCACAAGCCTAGAAACAGGCAGTACTGACCGGGCTCAGACTGAATGCACCCGAGCCCTTTAAACAAATGAACATCTAGCCAGTCCTAGAAAACCTTTGCTTAACCTTGGTGTAATTCTCCACCTCCACGGTATTGACAGGCCAGGTTTAAAGAGCTCCTTTAACTAAATATGACTGGTTTCCCTTTCATCAGGAAGGGCCACTCGGAGGCTGTAACATGTTATTCTGGAGTGCGTTGGCAGGCACACCCTGGAACGGCAGGCTATCAGTTTACCCACAAGTGAACAATTACCAGGGTGGTGTGGTTAATCGCAGCAGCTTCACCATGGAAAAAGAAAAATAATACCCTTCCCATCTCATCCCAAGGAAAAGAAAGGAGACATCTACCGATTTGTAAGAGGATAATTTCCTAATTAACCCATGAAGGTTGTTATTTCTGGTGGGTCCTTAAATCAGGTTGAGAAGGGTGAAATCTGATCCTTTAGTGATGAAAAATGCTATTGTAGGATTAGGTTTTCACAGTGTCTCCTACGGCTTAAGGAAGAAGTTGCTAATTTCCCCCATTAGCTGTGGAGGCAGCCGGTGTGGGCAGAGGAAGGTACACAAGTGGAGAGGCCTGAGCTGGGGCACTTCAGGTTGGCCCCAAGGTGATTGTTTAATTACTTGGGAAAGCTTCCTCCTGAGCGTGAGGAAGCCCCAGCACATTATATGACTCATAGCATATTAACTTCTGAATGTTTTAGAAATGAAGCTTGCCTCAGTTTTCAGCTACCATTAAATTCCCCTCGAGGCATCTTGTGCAAAAAGGAGGGGTGTTCTGGCAGTGATTACCACACCATAACCAATCCCGAGCCACACACGGGGCACTTCCAGAATGTTGCCTACTTCTCAGGAAAGAAACTAACATTTCTGGAGGACCCACCAGGTGTTCTAGAATTTTTTCTTCCACCATCTATGTCCTTGACTCTTCTCAGCAACCCTGTGAGAGTGTAACGGCTGCTATTTTAAAGCGGGGAAAGTGAAGCTCAGAGGCTAAATACCCCAGTGGAGGCGCTGTGCCCAGCCTCGCCCCATCGTACCATTTGCTTCCAGAAGGGGGAGGCCCCCGGGGCAGCGTTCTACTGGCAGAGCTCGGCTCCTTTGCTTTCCTGTCTGCCCCTCTCTGACTGCGGGGGGCTAACAGGCCGGAGACGGGGAAACAGAGAGGTCAAGGGGAGAAGGTGGTCGAGTGGGAGCAGGGAAGAAAACCTGGCACCCCCTGGATGTGGAGAAGGGCTGGGCTGGAGGGAGAACCAGGGCTGGTACCGGGAAGAATAGCCAAGCAGGTGAAATGCGGCTTTGTTCTCACTCTCTGCAGTTCCAGAAGGCCCTCTCGCCACCCCCGGGATCCAGCCATTAACTCAACAACTATTTATTAAGCGCCTCCTAAGTACCGGGTACCGTAATGGGCACTGGGGATACAGTAGTGAACAAACGCGAATCGCCCCTCAAGGAGCCTACATTCTAGGGGTTTCTCTCCAGGAGCTTCAAGCCGTCTTGGGCCGCTTTGAATTCCCTAGTAGGGTGCCCTTTCCGGTCCGCTTTACACGTACGCGCGCGCACACGCACGGACACGCGCGCACACGCCCTGCCCCTGCCTCGCAACCCTCGCTCGTGCTCACGTGCACGCACGGCTACGCACATGCACCGACACGCACGGGCTCACACGTGCGCGCTCGCGCAGACACGCACACGCGGACGCACACGGCCTGTCGTGCCGCCCCCCCCCCCCACGCCGAGGGCGCAGCGCGGAGTTGCGGGCAGTGGACGCGCGCGTGCGCAGGAGCCGCGCATCCCGCGGCCGCCGCGGAGGGTCCCTTGCGCGGTGCGGGCGCCGCCGCCGCCGCGCGCTCCCCGGCGCGGGAGGAAGGAGGCCGGCGCGGAGCCCCGGGAGCCCGAATCCTGGCGGTGCCCTCCGGCCGCACAGCCGGGCTCCGCGCTGCGGGCAGCGTCCCCGGACACCGCGGCCACGCTCCCTTCTCAGCGATTCCGTCTGGGCGGCCGGATGGGAGGAGAGGGCAGGTGCGCTGAGCCGCGGATCTGCGCGAGGCGCGGTGGGGAAACAACTATCGAGCGCTTTGGGAACAGCCTCGGCCCTGGGTCTGTGGTGGAAACTTGGACTCGGGGCCCTGAAAGCTGGCCGAGGGCACTTTCAGGGGGTGCGGGGCGGGTGCGTTAGCTGCTGCTTCCTTCCAGCGCGTCTCAGTCGGTGGTTTGTTTCCCACCCGAGCAGCCCCCGCGGCCCCTGCTCACAAACACACTCGTTTCTTCCTCGGGCACCTCTCTGAGCTGCGCTCCGATGCCGCCGGGCGACTCCTGACCCCGCCACCTTTGTTTCCTCGGGCCAGTCAGCACTTGTGAGAAGTTCTCCTTAGGCCATTCCCACCTCCCTGTCCTCTCGAGGAGGAGAGAGGAGAGAGTGGCAAGGCAGGAGGAGGATGTCCTTCCCTGGCCGGGACCCCTGGCTCGGTTCAGAAAGCCCTGGCTCCGAAGGGCGCCGTCAAGTTGGAGGGTATCCGTTCTGTCCCCACGCGGTCAGGGGCGATCGTGCTTCCTGGGGGGTGGGCCTGAGGCAGGCTCCTCCTGCACCCCCTTGTGGATCAAGGTCAACAGCAGGAAACTGACACAGAGCCGGGTTCTCCGTCCTTGCGTGGGGGTGGGGGGACACCGCCTGAGAGTTGGGGGGAGAACTGCCCTCATTACCTGTCTCTTAGCACTTACCCCTGGGAATCACCACCTTTTACTTCTCACCCTTACTGATAGACATGTATTACCATCCCCATTTTACAGGGGAGGAGAGCGACTCTCCCAGGGGTCAAGTGACTTGCTAAATTTCGCCTGTAGCTAATGTGGGGGGGCAAAAATAGGACAAACCAGACCACCTTCAACTAGTTTTATTACCAATAGGAATTCATTTTCCTGGTTCTTGCAAAGCAGTGACAGGTTTGGCAGTTAGGCTGCACTCCTGCTGCAGATATGCCTGGTTCACCTCTGTCCTATAAACAGCCCTTCTGCCTCCTAGATTTCTCTCAGTTTTCCCAACTTGGAATGCCACTCTCCCTTACACCAATGCGACTCCTACACATCCAGCAGGGCCCAGCTGACAAACCTCTTCCTGCACGAGGCTTTCCCCTCCCTCGCTAGCCTTCACCCATCTCCCTTTACTCCATGGTCCAGTGTTTATATTCTGGGCCATAAAGTCTAACCCTTCATTATGTCACTGCTTTTTATGATTCTCTCATTGTTTCATTTTCTTCTGTCTTATTCCATCAGTCAGGTGATCTTCATAAGGGCAGGGCCCATGGCATAGGCACTTCCTTTACGTACCCCGTGGTTTCTATCACGGTGCTGGGCACAAAGTCGCACTCAGTGACTCTTGTTTGGCTAATTGAACAGACACACTCTAAACCTGGCCAAATGTGGGCCCAGGAGCTTTTGCTACGAGCCCTTGAGGAGTGGTATTAGTGGGCTTTCAGCCATTAATCCGCTAGCAGCAACTCCCCCTCACTGGGTGGCTTGCCTGCCTGGATTACCTGAGAGGGAGAGACAGAGCTTAACTGTATAGAGAATACACACTAAGACATCCAAGGACTGCTTAGACCAGGTGCTGCTTCTTTAACGTTGCCCATGGTATGCGGTGATGGAGGATACCTAAATGAAATGCAAACAGTTAGATACATAACGTGAAAGATCTGGTCTAAATTGAAATAGAACAAACGAACAAAAACCAGAAGGTGAATGACTGCTTTTTTGGAGGAGTGGTTCGGTGTTTCATGATGAGGGTTTTGAAACTGTTCAAATACATGTCTGAGGCCAGGTCTTTTCCCCTCTCACCCTCTCAGTGTGTACGCGTGCTCATCCTTGCAGGTTATAACATGTTTTCACATACGTCATCTCATGTATTCCTCACAAAACTTTGAGAGAGACTAACAGTAACAACAACGTTTATAAAATACCTGTAATTATTTAATAACTACTATGTACTAGGCACCATTCTAAGGACTTAATGTATATTCAGTCATCTGTTCCTTGCCATTTTACAGATGCAGAAACTGAGGCACTGAGAGTGCCAGCAGTGGTTGGTGATGGGAATGTCCCCAAGGCAGAGGTGACTCAAGATTCTTTCATGATGAGAGCTCCATTGAAAGAAAGAAGATGCACTGAGTAAGGAAACCAACATTGAACACCTGCTCTGCCAGGTAAGACTGCTAGGAGCTTTGTGAGCACGTTCTCCCCGAATCTTCACGATTACCTGTAAGGTTATTGTGTTTGCGTTGTGACCTTCCCCCACATTTGAAGAACCTTGGCTTCCCAAGGTCAGCTGGCTAGCGTGTGAGCCAGGTCTGGACTCACACGCCTATGCTTTCCAGCACCGTGCTGAGTGCCCGGGGTGGCTCAGCCTTCTCTGGCTCTTTGTTTCTCCTTGAGAGAGGTGGGGGGGGCGCAATGTTTATTTCGCTGGCTGGGCTGGTGAGATCCTTATCACCCTTAAAAAGCGTGTATTAAATCTCTAATTGTACATGGCACTGAGCAAGGCACTGAACTATTTTGTATACAAAAATAATTGAGTAAAGTACACAGACAGGGGCTCTGCCCTCTGGGAACAAAGGATCCCCAGTGCATGAAGGTGGCAGGATGGCCCAAAGAGCCACGGTCCTAGAGTGCACCCTCCTTGGCAAAGGTGTGTCCTGGCTGACAGGGGGAAGTGGCACAGGGCCGTGGGAGAGTCTTCCAAATCCATCCCCACTTCTGGGAAGGGCCTCTGAGCGGTTAGGACTTTGGGGGCAGATAGAGGTGGGTTTGAAGCCTTCTTAGTAACTGTGTAAGCTTGGACCAGTTCCGAACCCTCTCCAAGCTTCATTTCTAACCTATGGAATTGGACTGAACAGGTATCCTTCTGTTAAATGAGATGATATACTTAATGCGCTTAGCACAACGCCCGATATACAGTATGCACTTAATCATCGATAGCTATTGTCATGGCTGTTGGGTAGGTAGCTTGTTCTCAGATCGGATTTTAAGGATGAAGGAAAGGTTCGTGGTCAGGAAAGGGGGACTTCTGACCGCACAGCAGCGTGCCCCTTGGCTGCCCCAGGGCTCGGTGGCTGTCACAGGCATCACGGCCCTGTGTCTCCTACCCCCTCCTTCTCCTGAGACGGCCAGGGGGCTTGGCCTTTCTGGAGCGGCCCCTCAGATGTCTGTCTCATATTAAATGGTTGGTCTTGAGTTCTTTATTCTGGAGAGGCACGAGGCTTTCCAGGGGCAAAAGACACGAAGGAGAAGGGAGATGCATTTGTTGAATAGGAATTCAACAAATGCTGACCGCCTCTGATATCTGGGGCCCCAGTCTCCCCAGACCCACAGGGGGGGCTGCTGCCCTGGCAGTACTTGCTGAGGAGTTTAGGGACAGAGCCGTAGACCACATCTGGGTGCCGAGGGGGCTGCCGTGGCAGATGGGCCACTCCGTGATGTTCTTTGCAGCCTTCGAGAGTCCCCAGGATGCACACCCTTTGCTCACCCGGAGCTGGGCAGGGAGTGACCAGGGGCACACGCCGCAGAAAATCCCTTTTGTTTCTTCTTAGCAGAGCCCCTGTACAGCACTGGCTTCCTGCTTAATGGCCTGTTCTGGGTGGGGAAGCGGGGGAAATGTGCAGAACTAAGGGAGAAAAAGATTAAACTCACAATAAAACCAAACCCAAGCATCACCGCCGTCCTGTCTCCTCCTCCGCAGCCCTGACCCTACTCTGGGAGCTGTCTCCCCGCCAGTTCCCCTCCCAGGCAAATAACATTTATTCCAGGAGGCCCTGACACACCGGGCCTGAGCAAGACAATGCTTGATTGTTCTTCCTTCCCCCTGCGGCACAAGATGGGCTGGAGGAGAGCGCTGCGGAGAGGGAAAGGAGCAGCCCCGCTGCTCTCCCGCGGGACCGGCTCCGGGAGCTGTCAAAACAGGCCTAGATCAGGGCGGGGGAGGGGCGGCGGGCCGGGAATCACTGCCGCTGCTCCCGACCTGCTCGCAAAGTTTCACTCTTTTCCCCCAGTTCCTGGCAGCTGTGGCCACTTAAACGGCTTTTGCTGCCATTAAACAGGAGAGTCATTAAGTCACGGAGCTTAATGAGGCTTTCAAGGGTCCAATAGTCATCCCTCGGTGAAAAGTGCCAATTCATCGCTTGGGAGTTAACAAACCTGGAGGTTGTGACTAAGTCAGAGGTGAGCAGCTCCAGCGCCCAGATTGACGGCTCACCCCAGCGTGACCCGGCGCTGAAAACCAGGCTTGTGTGCAGTCAGAAGGTGGGAGGTGGGCGACCACTCGCAGAGAGTTGGATTGCTGGTTTCCCCAGCTTCTCAGCTGGTGTTTGGGCCTGAAAGATCCAGAAAGCTCTCCCGTCATTACTGGTATTTATCAATCAGGGGCTTGTTGAAGCCTGAGACGGTGTGTTGTCCCAAAGTGTATCTCTCCTGAATCAGGCCGTTGGCATCAGGGACGTTAGTTCTGCTGCCCGCCCCCTTGACGTTAGGGATTTTGTCTGTTGCGCCTTTGAACAGTGCCTGGTACTACACTTGTAGAATATGTGTAGGAAGGAAGGAGGGCAAATGGGAACCCCAGGGCCCACCTCGTCTACCCTCCATCGGGTGGGAGCCCACTTGTCACTCAGCAGTGTCTGGAAGCGACTGCCCACAGGAACAAGGTGAGGACGGATCTGGCGTGGGAGTGGAGCCCTCCCCAGCGTGTTCAAGCTTTCCTTTATTCAGACTCACTAAATTCTCATAGTTAGGTGAGGGGGGGAGGGGAGGTGTTCCTGTCCCCATTTTGCAGATGAGGAAACTGAGGTTCAGAAAGGTAAGTGACATCTAAGCAAGTGACCCCAGGACATCTGATTCCTGGTCTAGTGCTCCACGGGCTCTCTCTCTCATAGGTGGCACAGGTGACCGCTGGGCTCAAGGACTTAGCTCCTAACCTGGCCTTTGTCCCGCTGCCGGTCCCCTTCTTCACCTGTCAGGACCCGGCCAGACTGCCCCTCTCACTCAGAGGCCAGGCACTGGACGGGAATCAGAAGAAAGAGGAAAATGGCCCAAGAGCCTGCCTCCTGGCCTGTTTTCCTGAGGCTAGAAGGCTGTCAGGAGAAGGGTGGAGAGGTCTGGGGCCGAGGCCGTTCTCAGCAAGGGGGCGTTTTCCTTCCTGCAGCCGTCTTGTCCGCGTGTCACTCTCTGCTCTCGCGGGGCTGAACGGGAGGATGGGCAGCAGCTGCGTAGAAGCACAAGCGCGCAGACTGGGGGAACTGCAGGGGACGTTTGCCGCCGCGGGCGGGTGGCGGGGGTCTAAAGGACGAGTGGCGGCTCCCGGGACTACCTGGCTCCCTGTGACTGCATGGGGGGGACTTGCAGCCTCGCCGCTGCCCCCAGCATGGCCAGCCTTCTAGAAACACTGCTCCTTACGGGAATTGGGCCTGGCTCTGTGATCCGGGACTAGGGAGGTTAGACCCTGTCTGGGAAAGCTGGATAACTGACAGTCTGGCTTATCCCGTGTGGGATTACTCAGCCTGTAAAAGGCCTGTTTATTTGTTAAGGGAGGGGCAGATCCATAAGCCATCTGTGGACACCTGGATGGCAGAGGAGAGAGAGCTGCACCTCTTTGCCCGCCCAGCACCCCGTGGTGGCTCTCCCTGCCAAGCTGCTGTGGTTGCTGGGAAGAACACCTGGTGGGGGAGTGATGGGAGAGCCTCCCGCTGGCAGCTGCCGCCTCTGCCCAGAGCCATGATCGTGGAAGGCCCAGGCAGGAAGCCTGAGAACACTGTCCCAGACACGTCTCCCTTAGCGCCCTGCCCCGGAGTGGGCCTGGCCACATTGGTGAGAGCAGGTTCACCAGCTCCCAGAAGCTGGCTGTCCAAGAACCGCTCTGAGATTTCCCAGCCTTTCTTCCCATGACTGTGCTAATTTTGGCTCCAAGACCAAATGAGTGGAAGATTCAGGGGGTTTTGAGTCCTAGGTTACAAGTCTGAGCAGGGCACACCACCCCTTCACTCCTGGTTTCTCCACGCCATTTCTGTTCTGATGGCAGGAAAGCAGAGGGGAGAAGCTGGCTGACGTTTACCTTGTTTCAAGTTGCCATCAGAGAACAGGTAATTATTGTAAGAATGTCTGGCATTGGAAAGAGCACGAGGTCGATGCTGAAGATGCACAGGCCCCTGTCCTCGCTCTGGCCTGAGTCAGCTGTGTGACCTTGAGCAGCGACTTAGTCTTTCTGAATCTGTTTCCTCACCAGAAAACAAAAGAAATCGGATTGACGTCTCCCAGGGCCCCTTCCAACTCCAGCATTTTATGATTAGACAGCGACTAACCTACTTGCCCTACTAGCTACCACTAAATGTCGTTCATTTACAAAGAAATGCCACTGACGCCCCCTGGGGGGGGGGCGTGTGCTCTGAGTTGTTCTTCCTGCTCTGCTGATGGATCTGCAGCGCCCCACACCTGCCTGCCTGTCTCCTTTGTCTGCCTCAGTTCCCACGCAGGAAGGCTGGCACCATGGCCTCTGCTGTCCTCTGCGTCTCTGGGAGTGCGCCATCCAATAGCCACGCTAGGCTGGGAGGTCTGGGTCTCAGTTCCTCAGGAACTGACTTGGCTTCTCTGAGCCTCACCCACCTAATGGGACAGAGAACCCTCCCTGGGAAAGCACTTGGGGATGCTTCAGTGGGAGAAGCAAGGGAAGCGTGATGCGGCCTCATTGTGGAGGCTGAGGATCTAAATCCCAGAGCCTGTGGGAGCCGGTGGACCGCTACTGATGGGCCGCACGTGCAGTGGGACTTAGCTTCCCAGTTTGCGTGGAACTAAGGCCTCCTGGCAGGCGCTGCGTGGCCTGCCCACATGCACTGTGAACTGGGATCAAGACGCCCTCTTTCTGTATTAGTTCTGGGCCTGGTTTTGAAGCATCTTGCTGGGACCGTGGATGGTTCTGCGGTGTGTGTCAGTGAGCGCTTTACAGCCTCTCTCATCAGGCCTTGTGGAGCTCTGCTTCCTTCAGCCGACTCGGCGTGGCTGCCATGCTGAGGCTGCTGAGTCGCACGGGCAACGGACGTGGCTCTCCTGCACCCACCTTTCCAGGGTAATGAACTCACGGGATCAATCTGAGAGCTCCTCTCTCCTCTTCGACCTCCGCCTCCTACCTTTCCCGCCACCCCCAGCTTCTGGTCCTCAGGTGGGACCTGTTAAGCCGGGGAGCAATTAGCCAACTCAGACTTCAAGACTCTCCCTAGAACAAGTCGAGCAATGGCTTGATAACCCCAGGATGAAGGGGTCCCGCTTTGCAAGAGATCCTTGAAAGGACATGAATATTAATGGGGAGGGTGCTTCAGAGTCATGTAGAACTACTTGTAAGTTACTGAATCTGCCGAGTTCTCTCAGGCCTCGAGTGGTGTCCAGTTGCCACTTCCTCTGCCCAGAATCCTCTTCCATTGTCACCTGCCTGGTTAATTCTTACCTGCTCTTCAAGATTCACTCCCTCCACGGACTTCCCTGGTGGCGCAGTGGTTAAGTCTGCCTGCCAATGCAGGGGACACGGGTTCAAGCCCTGGTCCGGGAAGATCCCACATGCCGCGGAGTAACTAAGCCCGTGCGCCACAACTACTGAGCCTGCGCTCTAGAGCCCGCGAGCCACAACTACTGAGCCTGTGTGCCACAACTACTGAAGCCCACGCACCTAGAGCCCGTGCTCCGCAATAAGAGAAGACACCACAATGAGAAGCCCACGCACCGCAACGAAGAGTAGCCCCCGCTCACTGCAACTAGAGAAAGCCCGCGTGCAGCAACGAAGACCCAACGCAGCCAAAAATAAATAAAATAAATAAATTAAAAATAAAAGATAGTCATGGCTTCAACTGGGGCAGCAGCTATGAAATGCAGAGGGGTGCTTAGAATCAGGAAATATGTTTATGGTGGAGCCAATGGGATTTCCTAAGACATGTAGGAGAAATGGAATTGTCGAGGAAGGCACTAAGGTATTTGGCTAGAACAATCAGGAGAATGGAGTTGCATCAGCTGAGTTAAGATGATTATCAGTGAAGTAGATTTGGCAGGTAGGGAGAATCAGAAGTTCAGTTTGGGACAAGTAAGGTTTGAAATGCCTATTCGATATCCAAATGGAGATGTAGAGTGGGCAGAAGGTGAGTCAGTCCAGCATTCAGGGAGTGGTCAGACTTGTAGTTATGAATGTGAGGCTGTTGATACTTAGACTGTATTTGAACAGGAAGGACTGGGTAAGATCGCCTAGAGAACAAAAGCATTCCAAGGACTGAAACTTGGGGGTCTCCAGCTTCAAGGGGTTGAAGGAATTAGGAAGATGCTGAGGAGACTGAAAAAAGGAAGTGAGACTGGTATTCTGGAAGTGAAGTGTTTCTTGGAGGAGAGGGTGATTGACTATCAGGTATAACTGGGAGGTCAAGGACAGGGTTGACCATTGCATCTGACAGCTCAGAGGTCACTGGTGACATGTTCAGAGCAGTTTCAGTGGTTTGAGAGAGAACTGGAGAAGAGAAAGTTCATATGAACAACTCTTGAAGAATTTTGCTGGAAAGGTGATCTGAGAGGTCACTAGATGGAGGAAAATGTGGGTCAAGGTGGTTTTTTAAAAACTGCATTAACTTATTAATTAGTTAAGGAACTACGGGTCCATTGACATGGATTTTTGAGAGCTTAGCCTAGAGCCAGGAGAGGAGATTGAGAAAAGGTTGTTTTCATCTTTTCCGCATTAGCCCCTGTCATCCCAGTTCTGCCTTCTCTCTTTCACTAAGTGGTGAGGGTCGTATTCATTTTTGTATCAACATCTGGTGCAGATTTCTAGTCTCTCTGATATTTAGCAGACCAAGGAGACCACCTGCCGTTTTTATATTGGATGCCTATCTACCATGCCATGTCATCTCTTTTCTAGAAGACTGACATTTGGCTCTGTAAATCATTGGATGCATTGATAATGCCTGATTCATGTATTATAATGTAATTTGGTAATTATATGGTGAAATGATATATCATTTCCAGGGGTGGCATAATGTGGTTCATAATCTTTCACAATAATCAATTAATAAGTATGTTGCATCAAGGAACTGTTTAAATAGTCTCTAAGTGTCAGATTCTTGACCTTTCTGCACAGCGACTAACATTCTTCTAAGTATGATAGAGCATGCACCAGAAGGCATGACTCCTCTTTGCCTGACCCTGTATAGAAATTAGTGAGAACCCATACACGTCTGATCATGTATTACAAACTTGAGATGGATTCTAGAAGAATATAATAGTAACCCACAGCACCAATGCCATAAATAATAACATTAACATGGAAATGATTGACTCATGTTGGAGTTGACTGGGGATGATTTCTTTTTTTTCTCATGGCAAGGCACATGGTTTCCCTTTTTTTCTCTTTTTTTAACATCTTTATTGGAGTCTAATTGCTTTACAATGGTGTGTTAGTTTCTGCTGTATAACAAAGTGAATCAGCTACACATACACATACATCCCCGTATCTCCTCCCTCTTGTGTCTTATCCCCTCCCTCTTGCATCTATCCCTTTTTAATAACAACACACAAATAGGCCTCACTTTCCCCCTTACTTCTTGGTAGTGTAGTAAAAAAAATAATGAGCTTTGGGGTCAGTCAGATCTACATTAAAATCCTTACTTTGCTGTTTATTAACCGTGAGACTGTGAACAGGTTACTTCTGTGAGCTTTAGTTTCCTTATCTATAAAATGGGAATGGTGATACCTACCTCACAGGGTTATTGGGAAGTTCAGCTTAAATGTGAGTGTCAATGTAAATTGCCTAGTATGATATCTGGTGTAGAACAGACAATGATAGCAATTAGTGTACTTAGCAGTACTCGTGGTGGCTGTAGGGGTGGCTTGGTGCTGGTAGTGATGGATGCAGACGCCTCCCTGGCGTGGAAGGCTTCTCTCCATGCTCTAAATCCTATCAGCAGATGGAAATGGGTTTATCCATCATCCACGGCATTAGTCCCTATCGGCTTTCATGCATTCATGTAATAATTTTTTATTGAGAACCTTGTAAGTTCCACACAACAAAATCCGTGCCCTCTTGGGGCTTATGTATCAATACTAGTGAGTTTTGGAAAAAAAGCTCTGGGTCACCCCAGATTTAATATAATTCTTTCATAGTCTCCATCTTTATTGCTTTAAATTACCACCCAGCCTCTGGCCAAACCTGCTCCAGGTAAGAATAAACTGAGGCAACTTGAGCCCTTCATATACACACACCAGCCACTAGTGACTTTTCTCTTATTGTCGGGAACTAGCCAACTTAGAGTCTGATTCCTTCCAAGACTATTTTATTTTTTCTCTGAGTGGGAGGAATGTTCCCCTGATTAAGTCAGGTATGAAGTCAGGTCTGTCTTCCCTGTAGTTGGGATTTGGGGCAGACTGAGAATCACCATGCCATGTTGGGCTGAAATTGTCACATGACTCAGTGCCTTACTGTCCACTTGTACGGGGAAAAAGAAAAAGGAATCCTGGGTGCTCAGCAAAGAGGAAAAAGCTAGAAGCCTCTGTGGTAGATAGTAGGAAGGAGGCCAGGCCCGAGGACAGACACAGAAAGGTGGACCCTTAGAGCCTGGGCTCCTTTTGAAGTCCCCGCGCTCCTAGAAACAGATCATGAAACTATTTAATAAAAAGTTAACTGTATAGTTGCAGGTAATCACAGCCAGGTGTTTCTTTCTTCAGGTCTCAGACCTGAGTGCGTGTCCCCTGGCTGTCAGTGTGCACGGTGACAAGATGGTGGGAACTGGTTTGACACCAACATGAACCCTTCACCGAAAACTCAACTCAACCCCAGGGATTTCTGAGCTGTCCAAGAAAGTTTGATGACTTTCCTTGCTTAATCAGGCCCTGTTAAGCTCCCTTGAGGCTAAGTAAGGAAGAAGGGGCCTTGAATTCTTTTTTTTTTAACATCTTTATTGGAGGATAATTGCTTTACAATGTTGTGTTAGTTTCTGCTGTATAACAAAGTGAATCAGCTATACGAATACATATATCCCCATATCCCCTCCCTCTTGCGTCTCCCTCCCACCCTCCCTATCCCACCCCTCTAGGTGGTCACAAAGCACCGAGCTGATCTCCCTGTGCTATGCAGCTGCTGCCCACTAGCTATCGGTTTTACATTTGGTAGTGTATATATGTCCATGCCACTCTCTCACTTCATCCCAGCTTACCCTTGCCCCTCCCTGTGTCCTCAGGTCCATTCTCTACGTCTGTGTCTTTATTCCTGTCCTGCCCCTAGGTTCATCAGAACCAATTTTTTTTTTAAAGGAGGAAACTTTTTTTTAAATGTTACTTTAATTTATTTAATTTATTTTATTTTTGGCTGCATTGAGTCTTTGTTGCTGCGCGCAGGCTTTTCTCTAGTTGTGGTGAGCAGAGGTGATTCTTCATTGCGGTACGCGGGCTTCTCATTGCGGTGGCTTCTCTTGTTGCGGAGCACGAGCGCTAGGCACGCGGGCTTCAGTAGTTGTGTCACGCGGGCTCAGTAGTTGTGGCGCATGGGCTTAGTTGCTCCGCGGCATGTGGGATCTTTCCGGACCAGGGCTCGAACCCGTGTCCCCTGCATTGGCAGGCAGATTCTTAGCCACTGCGCCACCAAGGAAGCCCCCATTTTTTTTTTAGATTCCATATATATGTGTTAGCATATGGTATTTGTTTTTCTCTTTCTGACTTCACTCTGTATGACAGACTCTAGGTCCATCCACCTCACTACAGATAACTCAATTTCATTTCTTTTTATGGCTGAATAATATTCCATTGTATATATGTGCCACATCTTCTTTATCCATTCATATGTCGATGGACACTTAGGTTGCTTCCATGTCTTGGCTATTGTAAATAGTGCTGCAATGAACATTGTGGTACATGACTCTTTTTGAATTATGGTTTTCTCAGGGTATATGCCAGCTTTTGCACAGCAAGGGAAACCATAAACAAGATGAAAAGACAACCCTCAGAATGGGAGAAAATATTTGCAAACAAAGCAACTGACAAAGGATTAGTCTCCAAAATATATAAGCAGCTCATGCAACTCAATATCAAAAAAAGAAACAACCCAATCCAAAAATGGGCAGAAGACCTAAATAGACGTTTCTCCAAAGAAGATATATAGATTGCCAACAAACACATGAAAGGATGCTCAACATCACTAATCATGAGAGAAATGCAAATCAAAACTACAATGAGCTATCACCTCACACCGGTCAGAATGGCCACCATCAAAAAATCTACAAACAAATACTGGAGAGGATGTGGAGAAAAGGGAACCCTCTTTCACTTTTGGTGGGAATGTAAATTGATACAGCCACTATGGAGAACAGTATGGAGGTTCCTTAAAAAACTAAAAAAAGGGGCCATGAATTTTGTGTCTTTCTGTGGGAAGGTAAATTTCCAAAAGCAACAGCCCTTCCTCCAAATAAATATGTAATCAAAGTAAGTACAGTGTTATCTGCTTTGTAAAACTAGTGTCAAAATGCCCTCCTGACTGCCTTCTTCCAACTAAAACACTGACCCTCCTTTATAGAAATTCTGGAATGTCCATGGCCTAGCAGAGTAACAATATTCCCAGTAGTTTAAATACATGTGTTAAGTCAAATTAGGTTTCACTGGTCCCCCCTCCTCATTTCCTTGTTATCTGTCATTTACTTCCAATATGCAGTGGTTGCTGCTGGACAGTAGAGAAAATCTGTCCCAATGCCCATAAAATACCAGCTCCTGTTTCTCTGACTTGGTCCCCACAGGGACGTCAGAACAGGAAGGTTCATCCTTAACAGCAGTAATTAAGGACTTAGCGAGCTCTCTGTTTTACCACCCCTTAAGTCAGCAGTCTCCTACTCATTCATTGGCACGTGTTCTCCTGAGTGATAATTTTCACTCTTCCCACAGGTAAGTTTTTCTAGGAAAAAGTTCGATATTGGATATCACTTTAGTCAGATAAAGAATACCTCAAGCCCTTAACCCTACTCCATCCCAGTGGAAACTGCAAGTGAGCTTCTCCAGAACAGAAAAAGTCATTGTATTACAATGATGCTGATTACACTCCCTTCCACCCCCGAAGAATAGCATTTCGTCATATATAGAGGCATTATCAGGTAGTGGTTAAGATCCTGGGCTCCAGAGACAGACGTGGGTATGGGTCTCTGCTTTGAACCAGTAACTACCCGTGTGACCAAGGAGCTTGGCTTCTGTACACCTCCCTCACAGGGTGTTGTTAGACTTGTGTGAATAAGACAACATATTGCAGTGTTTTGATGCTAGATAGTACTCAGTTGTTTAAAAGAAAACTATGTTGATGGTCCTGATTACAGCTGATATTAATATGAGCAGCCAACAGGGATTCACACAGCTCCACTGTAAGAATTTCTGGGAAAGGGGAAAAAAATTGGTTCCCATCACAAAAGACCACACATTATATGATTGCCTTTACCTGTTATATGAAATGTCCAGAACAGACAAATCCATAGAGACAGAAAGTAGATTAGTGGTTGCCTAGGGCTGGGTAGCGGGGTATGGGGGGACATGGGGGGATCACTGCTAATGGGTACAGGGTTTCTTTTTGGAGTGGTGAAAAGGTTCTTAGATTGATTGTGGTGATGGTTACACAACTCTGAATACACTAAAAACCACTGAATTGTAGACTTCAAATGGGTGAATTGTATGGGATGTGAGTTATGTCTCAATAAAGCTATTATAAAAAGTATATTAGCTCCCATTTATTACTCAGTTAATCTTTATAATAGCTCATGGTTTTATACAACAGTCAAGAAGGCTGAGATTAAGATGTATTAAAGCAACTTAATCTGGCCCATATAAGTAGCGTGTAATGTACCCAGGATTTCCTATTGATTGATTGACTGGATCTTAGTTTCACAGAATTGGATTAATCATAATCTTTGGTTCATGACACATTAACACCTTTGGTCCACTGAAGGCCATCTTTTATTTTGCTTTATTTTATGCATGTATGCCTGCTGAATAATATAATAAATACATCTGACTGCCCCCTGCCCAAAGCAAGGCTAGAATATCACCAATAATGTACAGTTGCCTTTGTGTTTTCTTCTTTCCCATCCCTGTCTCCTCCCAGGGATAACCACTACCATGAATGCTGTGTTTACCATTTCCCTGCCTCTTTTTTTTTCTTAATTTTTAAAAAAATTTATTTATTTTATTTTTAATTTATTTTATTTTTGGCTGCATTGGGTCTTTGTTGCTGCGCGTGGGCTTTCTCTAGTTGCGGCGAGCGGGGGCTGCTCTTCGTTGCAGTGCGCCGACTTCTCATTGCGGTGGCTTCTCTTGTTGCAGAGCACAGGCTCTAGGCACGCGGGCTTCAGTAGTTGTGGCACACGGGCTCAGTAGTTGTGGCGTGCGGGCTCTAGAGCGCAAGCTCAGTAGTTGTGGCGCACGGGCTTAGTTGCTCCGCAGCATGTGGGATCTTCCCGGACCAGGGCTCGAACCCGTTTCCCCTGCATTGGCAGGTGGATTCTTAACCACTACACCACCAGGGAAGCCCTCCCCTGCCTCTTTTAGAAAGTGTTTTTTTTTTAAATGGCAATAAGTGCCTAAATGGCATATTATTTAGCTTAGCTTAGGTTTAGTTTTAATTTTGCATAGTTTTTGAACTTTATAAAAAGTCTATCAGGTTGTTCAACATAGATTCATCCATGTGGAAGAATGCCTCTGTGGCTCTTTTGTTTTCATGCCATAGAATATCACATTTTATGAATATACTATGATTTATTTATGCATTCTTCTTTCAGTGGGTATTGAGATTGTTTCCAGTGTTTTGCTATCTTGATAAGTTCAACCGTGATTATTTTTTGTATATGTGTCTCCTAATACACGTGCTAAATTTTCTCTTGGGTATGTCCTTACAGAAATTAGGTGAATACCTAGTAGATTTGCTGGGTGTGCAGGCATTCAACCTTACAAGATAATGTTACATGGTTTTTCAGTTTCCACCAGCAATGTGTATGAGACCCTGTCAATATCCAACACTTGGTATTGTCAGACTTCTTAGATTTGTCAACCAAATGGATGTAAACCAGCATTTCATGGGGACAAAATGTTATCTGCCTCTTCCTGATTATTGGTGATGTGAACATCTCTTTATAGGTTTATTGATCATGTGTGTTTATTTAAAAAAAATAAATATGAAATGCAACTTTTATTTAAAACTTGAAGCCAACCCAAAATGTTGCTTCATTTTATTTCACTAACTCCTCCATGTCCACAGGCTAAATTGACTGGTTCCCTGTGTGTTTCTTGTTCTATGAAATGCTTCTTTATGGTTTTTGCCCGTTTTTATGCTGAGTTGAGGTTTTTCTTATTTGTAGGAGTACTTTATATACTTTTGAAACTAATCTTTTATTGGCTGTATATATTTCCAATATTTTCTTCAAGTTTGTATCTTGTATTTTTGCTTTCATTGGAGACTCTTTTGACAAACGAATTTTTTGTTACAATATTTATGTATCTTTTCTTGTATAATTAGCAATGTTTGTGTCTTGACTAAGAAATCTTATCCTATTCCAAGGTCATTAAGGTATTCGCTGTGTAGTTCTTCTGAAAGTTTTGAAATTTTGCCTTGACATTTGTTTTCTTAATCTATTTGTTACTGATTTTTGATGGTGTAAGGTAGAGTTCATTTTCAATTATTTCCATGTAAAAAGCCACCTTTTTTCAATGAAGGGGGTTACACCTATCCAACTTGAAAGCCCATGCTCTTAATCATTCTGCTGTTCCAAGGAGATAATGGTGTGGTATTAGACTGTTTGATAAATAAGGGCTAGGCACTTGGGAGAAAAGTGAAATAAGGCACAGTTTCTACCCTCAGTCTGTTGCTCAATATCAGGGGCTGAGGGCTAGATTTGGTCCTTCTTTTCAAATGATTTCTTCCCACTCTAAGTTTCATGATAACATATTCCAGGTCATCTTTTGGCACTGGCAGTTCCACAGAGGGGTTCCTATGGGAAACTCTGGGTTCCACTTTTTAAAAACTAAATTTAGTGTTTTTTTAATTGAAGTATAGTTGGTATACGCTATCATATGAGTTACAGGTGTACAATGTAGTGATTCACATTTTTTAAAGGTTATACTCCATTTATAGTTATTACAAAACATCAGTTATATTCTCCATGTTGTACAATATATCCTTGTAGCTTATTTTATACCTAATAGTTTGTACCTCTTAATTCCCTACCCCCAGGTTGCCTCCCCTTTCCTCTCTCCACTAGTAACCACTAGTTTGTTCTCTATATTTGTGAGTTTGCTTCTTTTTTTTATATTCACTAGCTTGTTGTATTTTTAGATTCCACATATAAGTGGTATCATACAGTATTTGTCTTTCTCTGACTTACTTCACTTAGCATAATGCCCTCAAGTCCATCCATGTTGCTGCAAATGCCAAAATTTCATTCTTTTTTTTAATGGCTGAGTAGTATTCCCATTGTGTGTGTGTGTGTGTGTGTGGACTCAATGGAATACCTATCAAAATACCAATGGCATTTTTCACAGAACTAGAACAAATAATTTTAAAATTTGTATGGAAACACAAAAGACCCTGAATAGCCAAAACAATCTTGAGAAAGAAGAACAGAGCTGTAGGAGTCATGCTCCCTGACTTCAGACTATACTACAAAGCTATAGGAATCAAAACAGCATGGTACTGGCACAAAACAGACACATAGATCAATGGAACAGAATAGAGAGTCCAGAAATAAACCCATGCACTTATGGTCAGTTAATCTATAACAAAGGAGGCAAAAATTTACAATGGAGAAAAGATAGTCTCGTCAGTAAGTGGTGTTGGGAAACTGGACAGCTGCATGTAAATTAGAATATTCTCTAACACCATCTACAAAAATAAACTCAAAATAGATAAGACCTAAATGTAAGACCAGATATCATAAAACTCCTAGAGGAAAACATAGGCAAAACCACTCTTTGATGTAAATCGTAGCAATATTTTGGGGGATCCTTGTCCTAAAGCAAAGGAAATTAAAGCAAAAATAAACAAATGGGACCTAATTAAACTTAAAAGCTTTTAATAGCAAAGGAAACCATCTACAAAAAAAAAATGAAATGACAACCTACTGAATGGGAGAAAATATTTATTTGCAAATGATATGACCGATAAGGGGTTAACATATATAAACAGCTCATACAACTCAATGTCAAAAAAACAAGCGACTTGATTAGGAAATGGGCAGAAGAACCGAACAGACATTTTTCCAAAGAGGAAATGCAGATGGCCAACAGGTATATGAGAAGATGCTCAACATCACTAATCATCAGAGAAATGCAAATCAAAACCACAATGAGATATCACCTCACACTGGTCAGAATGGCCATCATCAAAAAAATCTACAAACAGTAAATGCTGGAGAGGGTGTGGAGAAAAGGAAACCCTTGTACACTGTTGGTGGGAATGTAAATTGGTGCTGCCACTGTGAAGAACAGTATGGAGGTTTCTCAAAAAACTAAAAACAGATCTACCATATAACCCAGCAATTCCACTCCTGGGTATATATCCAAAAAACAAAAACGCTGATTCGAAAAAATACATGCACCACAATGTTCAGAGCAGCACTATTTACAATTGCCAAGATATGGGAGCAACCTAACTGTCCATCAGCAGATGAATGGATAGAGAAGATGGATTCTACTTCTTCATCCTTGTTTCCTTCATTTCCTGGAGGTTAAAGTGACACCGTGGGGAAGAGCATATGCTTAGGGCCAGACAGACCTGGTTTCAAGGTTCAGTTCTCCCACACGGTAACCCGGGGGAAGTTAAACCCTCTTGAACCTCGGTGTCTTTGCTGTGTGTCCCCACGCGGAATGCACATCCTCTGCCGAAAGGCTTGGCTCCCTCATTCAGTCCTCGGCTAGGGGTAGGGACACAGGAACTTGTAACAGCCAGCCCCTCGGGGACCATCTGCACTGCGGAAGAGTGACAGCCCACAGAGCTGACACAAATGACAAATGTCCCCTACAACCCCCCAGGATGTTACCCCGTCTTATCTTTCTTCCCTCTACTTGGTTGGACGATCTTGTCGCTTCAGCTAGCCTGTGAGCTCCTGGTGGGCAGCCCTCAGACCTCAGCTTCTTCCAGGGTCTCACACGCAGTGACATGTACACAACAAAGCCTTCATCAGTGATCTTTGAGTGACTGAGTTAGGAGGGACAGAGACCCCGCTCTCAGGGTGTGGGACTGGAGGGCAAGCCTTTTGGTTTCCCAGTAGAAACAAAAACAAAAAACAAAAGCCAGCCATCAAAACAGAGAGGAGAGAAAGGCCTTTCTCCATGAGCCTCCCCAGGTGGTAAGAGCTGGCTTTGAGAAGCTTGGGTGTGACAGGTGGCCTGCCACTCTGTCCGTGGTTGGTCTCCACCACCTGGCTGGAGTGTTTATTGCTGGCACCTCTCACCCCTTGGCCGGGAGGGTTCTCTGGTTCAGCACAAGCAGCAGGAGAGAGGGAGCGACCCCATGGCACACACAGCTCCACCCCAGACTCCACAGTGCATGTTGCTCTGTGTGTAGCCTGGTAATTAATCAACAAGCAGTGAGATACAGGAACATCGCTGCCTCCTGTCGCTGCCCAGGGCACTTTGCATTGTCACTGAGTACATTTTTCATCCGAGCTAAATAGAGTGTTGGGTAGGGTGTTGTTTCTTGCACTATTTACAGGCCCCTGGGATTTTTCCTTCTCCCTATGGTACTGTGAAGGGAACAGGCTGACTTCAGCGATTTCTGTGGTGAGGTCATACAGCCCTAGGAGGGTTACCTGAGCCCGGGAGACTCAGGTACCCAAGGCCACTGGTAGGGATGGGTTAAGAGAGAAAGAGAGGTAGAAGGGGAAATTTGATTCAACTAAATCTAAGACTCATTTGAAGTGTTTTTGGTAAGGTTCTAATTATGCTTCTCAATAGAGCAAATTCTTACAGTGTTCCAAATGTAAATGTTGGAAGGAGACTGCAAATGAAAACAACCAGGTGACATCTAAAGCCAAAAATAAGCCAAAAGTGATCTTAATTATTGAACTGCCTCAGGCTAAGTGGAGTTTGAATGATTGGCCTGCTAGAATCGACATCAGCCTTCCTGTCACTCACACAGAAAACTCTAGAACTTGACATTAGGGAAACTGGGCTTGCGACCCAGATGCGTCACCTGCTAGTTCCTTGGTCCTAGGCTGGCAGCGTAGCCTGTTAGTGCCTGACTGTGGGCATCTGTGAAGTGGGGCCAGTCCAGCCCGGCTCCCTGAAAGGTTTGTGTAGAGATTCTAAATGCGCTAATGTGAACGGGAGCTCCCGGGGTGTCCGTGCCTCACGGTGGGTCCCAGCGGCTCCAGTGTACACCGGTGTCCATATCTTTCTCTCTAAGGCCTTTATCTTTACTCCTTCCTCAGAAGCCCTGCTCTTCATCCCTCTCTCCCGGTACTTCTTTTGGAGATTCCTCTTCTCCCATTCAGCCCTTGATTAGGATTTCCGAAAAATATTTCATGGATCGGTAGTCCCCAAATGGCCCACCACCAGAGGGGGTTCCGAGGACAAATCAGTCTGGAAACAGTGAGCCCTGTAACCCCTTCAGAAAGTCCCGGGGCCTGAGGAGTCCTGTAGGAGGGGACCTCCTCTACCTTTGCTCCCTTCCTCACTTAGCACCTCCCTCATGAATCTGACCCCAGAACCCATTTTTCACACATTGCCTATTAACCCCCCTCCCCCAAATACAGCCTGGGACCCGTCCTAGATGGTGACTGAATAGTGACGGCACCCACTGAATACTTAGGACGCGTCAGGCACGGTGGTGGTTCTCCATCAACATTTACCTCCCAAACAGCCCAGTGAGACGGGTGCATTCCAAGTAGGTGTGACTAAAACACGGGTCTGGCTGTCTCTGTTTTACAAATAAGGAAAGTGAGACTCAAGAAAGGCTAGGATTTTGCCCAGAGTCACAGAACGAGTACGTGGTGGAGTGGGGCGTGACCCAGGCCTTGCCCCCCAGGTCTGTCCAGCTATAAAGGCCCTGCCTGGCACTGCGCATGTGGGCCGGTGGCTGGTGGGCTTGATTTAGCACGGGGCCTTTGGACTGTAGCTTGCTGGCCTCTGAGCCCACGTGATAGAAGGTGGAGCTGGGTGGGTGGTCAGCCAGCCCGGTAAGTGCAGCCAGCACGCCTGGGGCCCGTGACATGGGACGGCTGCACCCTCGCAGTGCGCAGACCGGAAACCGAGGCTCTGGAGATGGAATGGTGTGGCCAGGTGGCAGCCATGCTGGAGCCCGGAGTGCTCTACCATCTGTCCTTTCCCCGGATCAACCCCCAGCTCCGCGCTCGGAGCTGCCCTCCGGCATCTGCATCCGCGGTGCTCAGAGCTGCTTAGGTTGCTGGGCCGTTCTCACTAATTGGAGCCTCAGGGCGCTGTTGTGGTGCCTGCTGCTATAAACACTTTGCCAATTTGCATGCGTATGTGACATTATAAAAGTTCCCGAAAGATCTTATCCACCTTGCTGGCGCCCAGCTGAAGGAAAAGCCAGGTAGAAAGACAATGTGTGTGTTATTAAAAAAAAGAGGTGTGGGGGAAGTTTCTTGTTTTTGTTCTCCGTGCAGGTGAACAGGGTGAGAAGTGGAAAACATCCAGTGCTGAGGCAGCGCCCGGAGCTTGCTTTGTTTTGTTTTGAAATTGCTTAAGAGAGATTTTCCTTGTACCTCCTAAGCTGCCTGTCACATTTGAAAAGCCGGAATGGGACTGTGAAGATTCTGTAAATGAATTCGTTTCGGAACATAGGGTTCTTTGCCCGGTGGGAACGAACTTCAGTGATCGCTGGGTCTGGCGTGTCATTTACAGGTGTGCAGACTGAGGCCCGTGACCTGGACCAGGCAGCCGTGGGCCAGCTTGACCTCCGCCCCAGGGCTCCCTCACACTCTCCAAAACACCCCAGGTCCAGCTGAACAGCGCACACTTGTTTTCAGCAGAATGAAACTCGATTCGATGCATCAAGACACGACTGAATGCTTCCCAAGCTGCAGAGTAGAGTCCTGGCGAGTCCTCCCCAGACCTCCCTGGCCTCTCCGCTCAGCCCTAGCCAGTCCCGAGCGCCAGCCCCGGGCCAGGAGGGTACCTGCTCCACAGTCTTTACCCCCGGAGCTGCTTTTCAGTGTGGAAATCAAGGCCGAGAGAGATTCGTGTGTCTCGGGTCCACAGCTGGGAAGTGAGACTGACCACAGCCCAGGACTGGCTGCCTGGGTGCTTCAGTGTCGTTGGCTTCCTAGGTTGTGGGAAAGAGTAAGAAAACGTAAACACAGAGCATTAGCACGGTGCCTTGCACACAGTGGGTGCTTCCAGGATGCTCGGTCCCATCCCCTGATGTCTTCTCTGAGTTCTTCACCGTCATTTTAATCCAATAGAAACAGAGTCTACAGCACACTGATTTATTAACTCCTGGTTCACCTTAATGACCTTTTCTTCAGAGAGACTTGCTAACCCAGTGAATGCACTTCCACAGCCCCCCAAACACTGATTTCTGGATGTGCTCAAACTTGCCAACACTTGAGGGGATAGAAGATGGTGGTTTACAACCAAGAAGCCGAGAAGCTGTTAAACACTTAAAATTTACAGGGAGAAATGTTCATCCTATCCCATCTCTTAGCCAGGAAAGAAGATATGCATCTTCTCTCTCCATCACAGGAAGCCTAGTTTGAGCAAACGTCTTGATATAATTGCTTGACGCTTTCCAACCAGTCTCCCTAGACATATTTTTGGAGGCCTCCTATGGAACAATTAAGCAGCACAACTCAGCATGTAAGACAGTTTGAGGGAAGAGGGTGGGGAGGGAATAAGGAACTCAAGAAACCCAGGAAGCCAAGGCCTTGGGCCGGGGAGAGGTGAGTCCATGGAGGGTTGGGGAAGTTTAGCTTGTGTCTTTCCACTGGTCCACTGTGGGCCTTTCTGCACCTCACCCCAAGCCCGGGAGCAGATTTGTCCTGCCACCCATGCTGCTAACATCACCAGAGCCAAGTGAGGATGGTGCCCGTCTATCAGGAAAGCCCGACTCCTCCCCCACTGCCACCACGCCTACCCTCCAGTTACTTCCAGGGCCGGACATCACAGCCTGGAGGAACAGTGTCCGGAGGTGGAGGGAGGACACAGGAGGCGAGGGGAGGAGTTGCAGCCATGCGACCCTAGAAAGTGGTGTCAAGGCTCCTGGAAGGAAGGAGGTGGGAGGGAACCAGTGTTTACTGAGTACGTACTATGTGCCAAGAACTTGACACATAATCTTATTTAATCCCTGCAGAAATCTTGTGAGAGGTATTATTATCCTCTTTCTACCAATGAGGATACAAGAGGATCAGCAAGGTTAGGTAACTCGCCTGAGGTCACATGACAACTGAGGTGGAGCCAGAATTTGAATGCATGGCCTATGATTCCAAATCCTGTGTTCTTTGCACCAGCACTAGCACCCAGTGAGATCAGTTCCAAAGTGCTGACTGTGTCATTTGTCCTTTGTTACCTTGTGAACTTGAGCAAGCTGCTTAACTTTTCAGCTTCCTGGTCCGCAAAATGGGCCTCCGTGTAGTACCTACCTCAGGGGTATTGTAAGGATCAAGTGAGATGTGCATCTAAAGTGCTTAGAGCGATGCTCCGCATGTAAGAGTTCTCTAAACATCAGCCGCTGCCTTTACTTTTACTAC
Source organism: Balaenoptera physalus (assembly GCF_965194825.1). Classification (NCBI taxonomy): domain Eukaryota; kingdom Metazoa; phylum Chordata; class Mammalia; order Artiodactyla; family Balaenopteridae; genus Balaenoptera; species Balaenoptera physalus. The sequence goes on from NC_138889.1 coordinate 5,586,497, forward strand.
AGATGCCACTGTCCCAATACCGGGGGAAAGGCACACACCCTCTCTGTGCCTCGGTTTTCTCATCTGTGAAATGAGTGGGTTGGACTAGAGGATGCCTCACCTTTCCAGTAAAAGTGAAATAAAATTTTATTTCCAGCCACAAAATCTGATTACTCTGCTTGGCATTTAGGTTCCCCTACTGGCTAGTCCGAGTTTTCCTGCCCGACCTGAACACCCCCCTGGGATCCCTTAGTTCTTACCGCCTGCCCTAAGCCTGGCACCCAGCTGGTTCTGGCCACCACCTAATTCCTTCAAGCCTCCACTCCTACTCTTTACCCTTCCTTGATTCTCCTTGCTTTCCTCTGCCAACCTGAATTCTATACTTCTTTCAAGGCCCAGGTTAAAACTCAACTCGTCCATGAAACCGTCGCTGGCAAACCCCACCCTGAGATGACTTCCCCTTCGTTTGAAATTCCCTCAGCTATTATGCCCACAGTCTGACTCACACTGATTCCAAATGGTTTATATTGTCTCATCTAAGTCTGTTTGATTTACCCGGTTCCCTAAAAGTAAACTCCCCAAGGGCAAGGCCCTTGTTTTCTACTTTGGTGTAGCCTCAGTAACACTGGCACTGTTTGGGTACCTGTTTGGTGAATTCGCGGCCCGTGTGTCGGTCATTCCCTCCTCTACCCGTGGCTGAGCGGGGGCGGGGGTTTGGGGGGACTTTCTGCAGGCTGCTTAGGAAGGTGAGCATTGTGGGCGGGTTACCTCTGCCCTCAAGGAGTTTGCAGGGGAAGAGGCAGATGTCTCAGTGTAACTGGGTACAGTGCATTATGATGAATTGTATCGCAGAGGTGCAGCGGAGGGACGGCCCTCTGCCTGCAGAGGGAGGGGAGGCTTCTGAAGAAGCGGAGCTCAAGAATGAGCAAGAGCCCGCCAAGAGAGGGAGGGGAGGGCATTTCCGAGGGTATAGAGAACAGGAGGGTGTGCACCCTGGGTGGTTAAGATGGATTAAAGGGTATATTTTAGGGGAGGGAAGCAGATCAGGGACAGCTGTAGGGACTGAAGTTGGAAATGTAGTTTTCAGTTATCCAAAGGCATATCTAGAGACTCCCAGGGGGGAGTCTGTATCCCCTGGGTCCAAATGAGGACCGTGTCAAAACGAGAAAATTCAGAGCTATGTAAAGAGCTTTATTTATTTATTTGGCATGAAAGTGCCCTTTTCTAAAAAAAAAGAAATCATGGTGATGCAAGTTGTTTGCTTTTCATTTCATTTCGTTTTGTTTTAACATCTTGACAAAATAAAGATCTGGCAGTTCTGTGCCAGAAGGGAAGTTTCCAGGTCCAGATTCGTGGAGCTGCTGCTAGAGAGTCATTGAGCTATCTGGAAATAAGGAGCAAGGACAAGGTCGATTAAACTCTTAGGAGGACGGGCGAAGGTTTCGGACTTCTCCGTAATTGCTGCTGATGAGGATCGCAGATGTGGCGGTGCCCCCAGTGGAGCTGCAGGGGAGCCGAGGGCAGAGGCGGTTTGCTCTGTTTTGATGGCTTTAATCCCTGCTCTCCCTTGTGAGAGGTGTGAGCTATACGAGGTGCCTCTCCGTCCTCCTCTGCTTGGTGCTCCTGCCCCCTCCCTGGGAGGGAGTAGAATGTGTCCGAGCTCTGCGTGCCGCTCAGACTTTATCGCCCATCTTCCTGCCGTTCAAAGCGAGGGCTGACAACTGTGATTTCTCATCTCCAGGTGCAAAGGAAATTGCCCCTTGTAAGTGTCTGCGCGTCTCAGCTCCCCCCCTCCCCCCAGGGCTGTTTCAGTGTCTGTCAGTTGAATTTGCACTAATGAGATTATAAAGTCGGTGTGTTGAAACGTTCACAAATTTTTGCCCAGATCAGTTTGAAATTCCGAAGGTAAGAACTTGCCTGAATCAATATAGTAGTAATTTCAAATCTTGAGCTGTCCTGTTAGGGCATTTCAGTCATTTCTTGGAAACAAGAGAGCCGTTGGGGGCCCCCCTGAAACAAAGGTATGTGAAGAGGGCTGTGGGGCGGCTGGGCTGCTCAGGTGGGAAGGGGGTTTCAAGTCCTCTGCGGCGACGTTCAGTTTGCTCAGTAATCTCCTACTCTAGTTGGGGTTTTACTCTACAGATGGTTTGCCCAAGGCCTCGCAGCAGTTTTGGTCGAAAAAGTAAGCAATCGTGACAAAAGGAACTGGGGGGGGGGGGCGCATCCCAGAGGGCAACAGGGAAGATGCAACCTGGGGAGGGTGCACCTACTAGCGGGAGATGACAGAGGGCTGCTTCTGAAATGGGTTTTCGAATCTCTGGCCCCTGGAGATACGGGCAGAGGTACTGAGTCAATTGGGGGGCCTGGAGGCTGGCAAGGAGGGGGCAAATGAGAATTCGTTGTTGCTGAGGCAACCACAGCTTAGAAGAAGCAGCTGAGGCTTATGGAAACAGCGGAGACCTGAATCCTTGTCTTAGGTCCACTGTGTGACTTTGGGCAAGTGGCACCACCCTCCTGGGCCTCAGTTTCCCCAGAATAAAATGAGGACAGGACACTGCTGAGGTCCCTTCCAGCTCTATTTCCATTCTGAGACTCTAAGCAAAAGAGTCCTGCTTCCCCCTTTTGTTCCCTCCTGAGATGCAAGCTCCCTGAATCTGGGGCTGAAACTCTGTCCCGGGCTGAGCTTTGGGTTCCTAGGGAGCAGGGCCCTGGGGGGAGGGGAGGGGGAGGGCTTGAGCCAAGTGGAGGCAGCGGGGGACCCAGCTGCACACGCACCAATAACAGCTCAGCAGAAGACCAAGAGCAGCCCGGTGAGGGACGGCATTCTGCGCTCCAGTGCTCTGGAACAAATGGTGCCCAGAGGCAGCCCTGCGTGCTCCATACATGAGCAGGTGAAATTTGGGAAGTTAAGCTAGTTGTAGAAGAATCTTCCCTCTCGTGTACACACACACACACACACACACACACACACACACACACCAGCTTCAGGCACACCTCTGGGTCTTTGGTCCTGTTCTCCTATTTATGGGCTCCTCCCATTTGCCCCTCAACCTTTTCCAATTTTACTCACAGACAGAGGCCCTAACCCCTCATCCAGAATCCTTTTCTTGTGTTGATGGCTCTTGTGGACAAAGCAGAGACAAGTTGTAGGCCTCCCTCTGTCCTCTCCCCACTATACAGAATGACCTTGTCTAGATAAAGAGCTATTCATTGTCTCCCAGAGTAGCAAGATGCTGGGTAAAAATCAGAAGGAAATCCTGACACACGTTACAACTTAGATGAACCTTGAAGACGTTATGCTAAGTGAAATAAGCCAGTCATACAAGGAAAAATATTGCTGATTCTACTTACGTGAGGTCCCCAGAGTAGTCAAAGTCATAAAGACAAGAAAGTATAGGCACTTCCCTGGTGGCGCAGTGGTTAAGAATCCACCTGCCAATGCCGGGGACATGGGTTGGAGCCCTGGTCTGGGAAGATCCCACATGCCACAGAGCAACTAAGCCCACGTGCCACAACTACTGAGCCTGCACCCTAGAGCCCGCGAGCCACAACTACTGAGCCCGCGTGCCACAACTACTGAAGCCTGCCCGCCTAGAGCCCGTGCTCCACAACAAGAGAAGCCACGGCAATGAGAAGCCCGCGCACCACAACGAAGAGTAGCTCCCACTCACCACAACTAGAGAAAAGCCTGCGAAGACGCAACACAGCCAAAAATTAAAAAAATAAATAAATAAACTAAATAAATTTAAAGAAGAGGTGGGTTTGGAGGGTGAAGTAAGAGGACAGAAATAATTGGGGTTGATAGGAATGTGCAGCTGTGCTCTGATAGCTAAGGAAGGAGCAGAGAACTGTGGGGAAAGAGACAGTGGACGGGAGCTAAGGCTGCCTGTGTCAGTGGTGAACACAGCTCGTTGGAAGAAGCCAGTTCAGAATGTGAATGGCTCATGTTTGCCAGCCACAGCACTGGAAGTCCACGGGAACCAAGGTTCGTTGAGACCTTGGGAAGATGAAACTCTCTTATCTCTTTTACTCTCTGTCTCTGATTCCTGTTGATCTATGTCACTTCCCGTCATCCTTTTCCATTGGCCCCAGAAGCTTGCCAGGGACACCCTGCTAATTAATTGCCCCTGGCCTGTAAGCACAAGTGTGCTTTTGTCCAGATTCCTAGGTCTGGGGAAAAACCAGTTTTTGGCTCTCGTGGCATCCCTGCTGGTGCTGGTTCCAGAAGCCTTTGTGCCTAGGACTTTCCTGGGACATCAGATTACTGTGCCGTTATTTCATTTAGCATTTATTGGACACCTACCTCAGGGCGGAAAGTGACCTTGGAAGTCATCTAATCCAGCGCTCCTGAAATGTCCGTGTGCATGTGAACCACCAGGGGATCTTGTTAAAGTACAGCTTCTGATGCAGTAGGTCTTGGGCGAGGCGGGGCCTGAGGTTTTGTGGCTCTGACACTTGCAGGGGAGGTCGATGCCGCTGAGCCCTGAACCACACTCTTAAGCAGCAAGAATCTCGTCCAGCGATGCTCAGCCCCGACTACACACTAGTATCATCTGCTGAGCTTTTGAAAAATATGGCAGCCTGGGCTTCACTCCCAGATATTATCATTTAGTTGGTCTGATACAGCCAGTCTTTGTTTAAATTGCTCCCCAGTTGATGCTGGTGAGTAACAAGTATTGAAAACTATAGCTCTGGTCGAATACCTTGATTTTACATCTCTCTTATTGAAACTATCAGAAAAAACCCCACCTTCTGTGCCCCACCTGTCCCTCCAGTTGACCTGGAATTTAATTTCCTGTTGTAAGAAAATTAGCTGTTGTAATATCATATAATAATAAAACATAACATTTATTGAGTATTAGTATATGGTAGGCATCATTCTAAGTACCTTACATTTAAATCTCATAATACTCCATGAGGTACATATTATTATAATCATCCTCATTTTTTAAGTTTTATTTTATATGGGAGTATAGTTGATTTACAATGTTGTGTTAGTTTCAGGTGTACAGCTAAGTGATTCAGTTACACATATACATATATCCATTGTTTTTCAGATTCTTTTCCCCTGTAGGTTATTACAGAATATTAATTAACATTCCCTGTGCTATACAGTAGGTCTTTGTTGATTATCTGTTTTATGTATAGTAGTGTATATATGTTAATCCCATACTCCTAATTTATCCCTCCACATTTCCCCTTTGGTAACCGTAAGTTTGTTTTCAAAGTCTGTAAGTCTGTTTCTGTTGTGTAAATAAGTTCATTTGTATCATTTTTTTAGATTCCACGTATCATATGATATTTGTCGTTGTCTGAGTTACTTCACTTAATGTGGTAATCTCATCCATGTTGCTGCAGATGGCATGCTTTCCTTCTTTTTGCTGGCTGAGTAGTATTCCACTGTGTGTATGTACCGCAACTGCTTTACCTCATCTTTTTTATATTGATAGATGTGAAAATAGGTAGTCTGTTTCTTGTAATATCTTACACAGTGTGGTATCCAGTGGAGGGAGAAGAATCTTCAAACTAAAGTCTAAATAAAGCATCATGAGATGCCCCCGAACCAAGCATACTATAAGATAAAATCCACTGGTTTGGCAATTGCTATTAGTTTGGATGTTATGTATTATTATGGTTCTCCTTTGTGCATGGACTATTCTCAAGTTAAAGAAGTCTTACTGGCCAGAGCGGGGAATAGTGGCAATTTCATATGGTTCAGCCAAAATCGATTCAGAGAATTTCAGAGTCGGAAGTTTTTTGAGACTATCAGGCCCTCTTTCAAATATCTGAATGCCCTTTATGTCGCCCTGTCAATGATTGCTCAACTTCTGTTCAAGCACCTCTGGTGTCAGGGAACCCATTACCTTACAGGGCAGTCAATTCTGGTTTCAGATCATTCATATTGTTAAGGTTCTTACTTAGAATGAGTTCAAACCATGACAGTGTGATTTCTTTTTTTTTTTTTTTAAATTAATTAATTAATTTATTTTTGGTTGTGCTGGGTCTTCGTTTCTGTGCGAGGGCTTTCTCTAGTTGCGGCAAGCGGGGGCCACTCTACATCACGGTGCACGGGCCTCTCACTATCGCGGCCTTTCTTGTTGCGGAGCACAGGCTCCAGACGCGCAGGCTCAGTAGTTGTGGCTCACGGGCCTAGTTGCTCCGCGGCATGTGGGATCTTCCCGGACCGGGGCTCGAACCCGTGTCCCCTGCGTCGGCAGGCGGATTCTCAACCACTGCGCCACCAGGGAAGCCCGACAGTGTGATTTCTACCAGAGGCTCTGCTCCCTGGAGTCACACGCACTGGTTCCTCTTCCATTTAACAGCTTTGCTTTAAGCGATTTCAAACAGTTATTACATCTTCCTATGTCTTCTTTTTCTCCAAATGAGGTATCATTTTTAAGATCCCGTGACGTAACAAGCCGTTCGCCCTCCTGGTCTCTCTCCTCTGAGTGCCCTCCGTGTTACTGAGGACCAGTTAAAAGCCCAGTTCCCTCCACGTGGAGTTCGATGGGCTGCCGCCTCACTTTCCTTGGACACCCACTTTCGATTAATGATACGTACCGAGGAGCATGCCAACCAAGAACACAGAGCTCGTGGTTGACCTTGGCAACCCCAGTCCAGCTTCCCTCTGGGCCTCACGACACCCTAAGGCAGAGGTGGTGACAGCCAGATATTCATTTTGTACCTCCTCCCACAGCTGGTTTTGGCTGGGATGCAGCACTGACCGAGGATATCTGAGGGGCTTCCAGACTGGCACTTTCTCTGAGTTGCCACATCGTGGGGCCCTGAGAAAGGAGCTGCACCTCTTTATTAGCAGAGCCCCCAGGAGGCCCACCAAACACGCAGGTGTTCAGATGCCTCCCTGCTGTGCCCCCTGACACTCAGGAGGCACTGTCAGCCCTCTGGACCCCCCTCCTCTTTTTACGACAAAGCCTATATCAGACAGATTGATCTCTCCTGCCAGCATCTCCCAGGATGCCGCCTTTCTGTCACTTGTTTGTCTTCATCAGGTTTCAAGGATCTGGGTGTTTCTGTGTGTTATCTATTTTAGACTGAAGGAAATAGGCTGATTCCCTTGGAAGCAGTTCAGCAAATAGCTGGGCTCAGAATGAGCTCCTTCCTATTTCAGAACCTTTCTACCCACTACGCTGGGACTACTGGCTGCCCTGGGGCTGCAATGAGCTGTTCTGGGCAAACCATACCACACCATACCACGCCACGCCACACCACACATCACACCATACCATACAATATGATACCATACCATACCTCCCATACCTGACCAGAGGGGTGATGGGCACTGCTCATCGTGCTTGGATGCCCATCGCTCAAGCCAGATGTGACCAATCAGCCACCCTGAGTCGCCCACAGCTCTTCATTGCTTGAAGCAAGGGAAGGGGATGACCAATAAACACGTGAAAAGATGTTCAGCATCATTAGCCAATGGGGAAATGCAAATTAAAACCACAATGAGATACCAGTTCACACCCACCAGGATGACTAAAATAGATGATAACAAATGTTAGTTAAGATGAGGTGAAATTGGAATTTATACATTGTTGAGAATGGAAATGGTGAGTGTAAAATAGTGCAGACACTTTAGAAAACAATCAGACAGTTCCTCAACATGTCAAACAGAGAGTTACTATATGACCCAGCATTTTCATCCTGTGTGTATACCCAGAAGAAATGAAAACATAATCCCCACAAAAACATGTACACGAACATTCATAGCAATATTATTCGTAATAGCAAAAGGTAGAAAATAACCCACATGTCCAAATGGATAAATAAAAATGTGCTGTGTTCAAGCAATGGAATATTATTCAGAAATAAAAAGGAATGAAGTATGGAAAGACATCCCATCTTCATAGATTGGAAGACTTAATACTGTTAAAATGGCAATAATCCCCTAAGTAATATGTAAATCCAACACAATCTCTATCAAAATCCCAGCTGGAATTTTTGAAGAAATTGACAATCTGGTTCTAAAATTCGTATAGAAATGCAAGAAACCCAGGATGGTAAAAACAATATTAAACAAGAATAAAGTTGGAGGACTCTCACGTCCTGATTTCAAACTTACTACAAAACTATAGTAATCAAGACAGTGTGGTCCAGGAATAAGACGTATAGGATAAAGGAATAGAACTGAGAGTCCAGAATAAACCTTTACATTTATGGTCAGCTGGATTTTAAAAAGGGTGTCAAGACAAATAGGAGAAAAAAAATTTTTTTCCACAAATTGTGTTAGATATTCACATGCAAAAAAATGAAGTCAGACCTTTACCTCTTTGTGAGCTTGGATTATTCAGTGGTTTCTTAGATATGACACCAAAAAGCACAAGAAACAAAAGATAGATAAATTGGACTTCACCAAAATTTAAAACTTTTGTGCTTCAAAGGACACCATCAAGAGAGTGAAAAGACAACACAGAATGGGAGGAAATATTTATAAATTGTATGTTTGATAAGGGACTTTTATATATAGAATACATAAGGAATTCACACACATCAATAACAAAAAGACAACCAAGTTTAAACAATGAACAAAGGATCTGAATAGACATTTCTCCAAGACACATATACAAGTAAGCACATGAAAATATGTTCAACATCATTAGTCACTAAGGAAATTGCAAATCAAAGCTACAGTGAGATACCACTTCACACCAACTAGGCTGGCTAAAGTTAAAAAGACAAACAATAGCCAGTGTTTGAGAGGATGTGGAGAAACTGAACCCTTATACGCCGCTGGTGGGAACGTAAAGGAGTGTGGCCACTTCAGAAAGCAGGCTGGCAGCCCCGCAAAATGTTAAGCATAGAGGTACCGCATGACCCAGCAGTTCCACTCCTGGGTATATGCCCAAGGAAATGAAAACATCTGTCTGCACCAAAACGTGGACACGAATGGTTACAGCAAAAATATTCACAATAGCCAAAAGGTGGAGACAACCCAAGTGTCCATCAACTTGTGAATGGATAAATGAAGTGTAGTATAACGATACAATGGAATATTATCTGGGCATAAAAAGAAATGGAGTACTGATTCATGCCTCAACATGTATGAACCTTGAAATCATTATGCTAAGTGAAAGAATCTAGTCACAAGACAACAGATTATATAATTGCATTAATGTGATGTGTCCAGAGTAGGGAGATTTATAGACACAGAAAGTAGATTTGCATATAATAGTATTATATATAGTACATTTATATAGACAGAAAGTGGTTGCCTAGGGCTAGAGGGTATGGGAAATGATAGCTAAAGGATATGGCATTTCTTTTTGAGGTGATTGATGTGCAAATCTGTGAATATACTAAAAGCCATTGAATGTCATCCTTCAAATGGGTGAATTGTATGGTTTGTTACTTAACTCTCAATAAAGCTGCTAAAAACAAAAAGTGTAGAAAATCATTCTGACTAAAAATGAGTAAATCATCATTAATGTAACAGTTTGGCTCTGCTTGCTGCTGGCTATGTGACATTGGGCTGGGTGACTTCTGTTCTCTACCTTGGTCTCCTTTTTTATGAAATGGGAGAAGCCATGTCTAATTCACGGTCCCCTTTTGCCTCTTGCCTGCCCTCATCTCTCTGCCTCTAGTTTCTCCTCCCAGTCATTCTAACTTGCACACATCTTCACTGAAGTTTTCTTACCGCACAGGTCAGATCACACCTCTCCATGCTTCAGACCTTTAGTGGCTCCCTGCTACTGAATAAAGGACAAACACCTTCCCCTACCGTTGATCACACATGCCTTCCCTCCGCCGGGCTTCGCCATCTTCCTAGCTCCTTGGGCACTTTGCACAGAGACCAAAGCAGGCTATTCTCCTTTCTCCAAACTGAAGGACTGCTTCCTGCCTCCACAAACTGACTCACATTGATCCTTGTGGCTGTCACAATCTGCCCAACCTGCACAGTCCGGCTCAGTGCCAGCCCGCCTCTGACTCCTGTCTTGCTGGGATCTCGGGCCCAGCACTCACCTTCTCTGGTCCTGCTTTCCTTTCCTATAAAACGATGCAATTGGACTACCTGGATGTTCTGAGGAATAAGAATTCCAGGTTCATAAAAAGGTGCTCAGCATCACTAATCATGAGGGAAATGCAAATCAAACCACAGTGTGATATCACCGCACACCTGTCAGAACGGCTGTCATCAAAAAGACAAGAACTAACGTGTTGACGAGGATGTGGAGAAAAGGGAGCCCTTGTGCGCTGCTGGTGGGGATGTAAATTGGTTCAGCCGCTATGGAAAGTAGAACGGAGAGTCCTCAAACAGTTAAAAATGGGACTACCATATGATCTAGCAACTCCACTCCCGAGTGTTTATCCAGAGAAAACAAAAACACTCAAAAACGTATATGTACCCCTATGTTCGTTGAAACGTTATTTACAGTAACCAAACTATGGAAACAACCTAAGTGTCCGTCAATGGATGAATAGATAAAGAAAATGTGGTGTATTCACCTAATGGAATATTATTCAGCCATAAAAAAGAAGGAAATCTTGCCATTTGTGACAAAATGGTTGGGCCTTGAGGACATTATGCTGAGTGAAATAAGTCAGAGGAAGACAAATACCGTATGATCTCACTTATGTGGAATCTAAAAAACAAACAAATCCCAAAATGAGCTCACAGATACAAAGAACTGATGGCTGGTTGCCAGAGGCTGGGGTCGGAGGGGTGAGCGAAATGAGTGAAGGGGGTCCAAAGGTACAATCTTCCAGTTATAAATAAATAAATCCTGAGGGTATGATGTACAGCATGGTGACTATAGTTAACAACACTGTATCGTGTATTTAAAAGTTGCTAAGAGAGTAGATCTTAAAAGTTCTCATCACAAGAAAACAAATTCTAACTATGTGTGGTGACAGACGTTACCTAGACTTACTGTGGTGATTCACATTTGCAAATACCAGATCAGTATGTTGTACACCTGAAACTCGTGTAATGTTATATGTCAATTATATCTCAATTTTAAAAATTAGGGGGAATTCCCTGGCTGTCCAGTGGTTAAGACTTCGCCTTCCAATGAAGGGGGTGCAGGTTCGATCCCTGGTTGGGGAGCTAAGATCCCACCTGCCTCGTGGCCAAAAAACCAAAACATAAAACACAGAAGCAGTATTGTAACAAATTCAATAAAGACTTTAAAAAATGGTTCACATTAAAAATTAGGAAAATAAAAGAATTCCTTGGGATGTTCATAGGTTTTTTTCAAAAGAGGGTGGCATGGTCAAGTAAGTTTGGGAAACCCTAACCGCGGACCTTCTCAGAGCCTTTAATTTGCTCATGGGCATTGTGAGCTGCCCAGAAGGGGACATGAGTTGCAAACTTGCCCAGGATTTAAAGCTACACACGTGCTTGAACACACACACACACACACACACACCACACACCACACACACACACACACACACACACACACACACACACACACACACACACTCTTTAAAGGAATATCTTGCCCTACAGAATACACACAGGAAATGCTAGACTAGTTAACAGTAAGTATCCTTCTGAATCTAAAAGATAAAAACAAAAATTAATATCTAAAAATTGCTGCCTTTCTGAGACCTTTCCCACCCTTGAAGCTATCTGACCCCTCTGACTCTTAGAATAACTTATGTGTCTCTTGTGGAGCACATATCATTCTACTTTATAAAGTGAAAAAAATTCATTTTGATTTGTGTCCAGCATAGTTTAGTGAAAAAACAAACAAACAAACAAAAAAACAGAACTTGGAGTTAAATAGAGTAGCTGGGTTCAGATCCTGGCTCTGTAACCAGCCTGCTCTAACTTTGGGAAAATCAAAATCTCAGAGCCTCAGTTTCCTCATCCTGAAAACGGGAACACTCGAACCTCATCTAGAGGATGCGAGGGGGAAACTAATAGACACCAGGCCCTGGGCATCGTCCACTCACTGGAAACTGTCATTATTATCATTATCTCTGAATGGATTCCCTCCCTGACTCACTGTAAGCTCCTTGAGGGCCTCACCACACCCCAGCCTCCTGTGTACCATCCCGGGGCCTCTGTGCTTCCGAGCACAAAGTATAATTGTCATAAACATTGAATGAAGTTAATTCTGTTAAAGTTAATTAATTGTGGGCTTTTCGGGAAGAAAGTCGGCATTTCCACTTTCTGCTGAGGCCGTTGGGTTTGGGGTCCTGGCGCTTTTCTGTTGAGTGACCTTCACGCAGGTTTGTGCAAGATCCACGTTTTCTTTTTACTGGGGGTTAGGATTCCTTCTAGCCCAATGCCAGGGCAGCTCAGAGAGAGGAAACTAAGAAAGAAGCAAGGCCAAGGAATTGGGGCAGCAAATTCTATGCAATTTGTATATATTTTCTTCCATGTGAAGCCCCAGGAGTCTCCTAAGTCCCCCTTGGGTGCCGTGGGTGGAACATGGGACGGCATGTGACCCTGCAGGCACCACTCACATTAGCTGCATTCGAACTCGCCGGTGTTTTCTGATGATTTCTCACGAAGGACATTAGGGCTAAATCACGTCTGGCTCTTGATCTTGAAGCATATGCAGTTTATAGGGAAGACTAGACTTCCAGGCACGAAGAGTAAGAAAATTCAGAAGCTGGCAGGCTTCCCTTGAATCCTTTGATTCAGCTAAGTTCCTTTGTTCTCTGCACCAAGCAGCCCTTACCGCCGCTGTTTTAACACTCTACTTGCCATTCTTTGTTTAATCTGTCTTCCGTGCTAGGGTGTAAACTCCACGAGGCAGGGGCTGTGTCTTCCTTCCCGCCCTGTCACCGATACCTGCCGTAGCTCTGCTCAGGTGCTCGCGCAATCCTGCACGCATTCAACAGTTGGATTGAAACTAGAGCGTGAAGTTCAACCTCTGTTAGACTCTGTGCCAGAGGTAAATTGTTAGAGAATTCAGAGAAGGGAGAGTTCCACAGAGGGGCTGAGACTCCAGAGGGTCCTGTACGATTTGGGGTGGTGTTGGGAAAGGGAGAAGGCAGGTTTGCGGAAGCAAGCGTGGATACTGTCTGTGCTGGAACAGTCACTGCCCAGCACAGGGCCTTGTAACACATGCTTTCTGAGCTCAGCTTGCAGGCATTTCCTCGATGTTATTAGGAAGAGAAGGAGGGAGGAGCAGAGAAACAGCAGATGGGGGGCGCCCTGCATTCAGCCTCCGCTCTTGCTGTCACACGCCGTGCCCCCAGCCCGAGGCTCCACGCTGGGATTCCAGCTCGGCGTGTGGCTCTTGCTAACAGGACCGTAACCTGTGACTGGTCTGGAACAGCAGGGGAAACCGCAGGAGACCGTCTGGCAGGCTGGGCATCTTCATCTGCTGGCAAAGGGAGGATTGATAGAGTAATTTGTCTTGTTACAGGAGAGCCCCATGGCAAGAAAATGGGAAAGCCATCAGCTTAGCTAGTGGGGGATCAGGTCCCACAGAGAAGGCTCCCATTTCTGTCGACTTCCTCCATCTGTGACTTGGCACCCCTGCCTACAGCTAAGAAGCCTGCTCACCTGTGCTTTGTGCAGAATAGCCATGGCTGCCTTGCTCCACCTAAAGCAGCCAACTGATGCAGTATCACCCTGGCAAAAGCACCCATTCTCCTTGACTCCATCCACCGCTGGCCAGGTGTGTGAACTTGGGCAAATCACAGCCTTTAGTCCTGTGCCTGCAAGAGAGTCAGCACTCAATAAATGCGGCTATTATACTTAATAATAATAATATCATTGCAGACAACTCTAGAAAGATAGCCGAGGTTTAGGGCAGATAACTTTTGTTAAGTTTTTGTCTCTGTGTTTATCTCTCTACCCTGACACAAGCTCTCCGGGTCAGAGAAGGGACCTAGATAAAGGATGCCTCCCAGGGCTGCTCTCTTGAAAGAGTTTCTCAAACTTACAGAAAAGCTTCATGAACAATATGAAGAGCTTTTCTTCCTAAACCATCTGAGAACACAGACCTTAGGCCCCATCACCCCCAGTTCTTTAGAATTTTCTGTAAGCAAGGGCTTTCCTCTACACAACCACCAGAGTCAGGAAATCAGCATTGCTGCATTACAACAGAGGCCATCTGACCCTTGGGCACCATCCCAGTTTCAACAGTTGGCCCAGTAATGAATGACCTTTACAGAGAAATGATTCAGTCTAGGATCTCACGTTGCGTTTAGTTGTCAAATCTTTTCATTCTTCTTTAATCTGGAACAGTTCCGTGGTTTTTCCTTGACTTTTATGACCTTGACATTTTTGAAGATTACAGGCCAGTTCTTTTTAGAAAACCCCTCAGTTTGGGTTTGTCTGATATTTCCTCTCTTGATTGGGTTCATGCATCTTTGACAGGAATATCGCAGCAGGATGCTGGGTTTTCTTATTATATCCTAGCCAGTGATGCACAATTTAAATATGACCCATTACGGATGGTGTGCCTTTTGATCATTTGAGTAAGGTGCTATCTGCCAGGCTTCTCCACTGTAAAATCATTCTTTTGCTCATTGTAGACAATAAGTAATTCGGGAGGAGGGGACGATTTTGAGACTACAAATATCCCATTCCTCGTCAAACTTTACGTTTATTTATCTATTTGTATCAGTTTGGATACAGGGTTTTCTGTTTTTTCCCACTGAATATATTTACTTATTTGGTCAATCCCTCTGTATGTAAGCAATCTCCAGTTGCTGCCTCTTCTTCACCTTCTTATGCAGAGTTCTTTTTTTAAAAAATTTTATTGGAATATAGTTGATTTACAATGTTGTGTTAGTTTCAGGTGTACAGCAAAGTAAATCAGTTATACATATACATACATCCAGTCTTTTTTAGATCCTTTTCCCATGTAGGTCATTACAGAGTATTGGGTAGAGTTCCCTGTGCTGTACGGTAGGTCCTTATTAGTTATCTATTTTATATACAGTAGTGTGTATGTGTCCATATCCCAATGCAGAGTTCTTCCCACACAGACTGTGGCATCCTGTGCTGGGTCACCCCTTCCCCACGTGGACTCCTCCTCATCCTGCTCAGGCTCTGACTCTGCTCTGGGCTCCCTCATCCCGCCCCACACCACTGCATGGATGCCTACCCTGGTCAGCCCTTCTTGATGGCTTTCGTACTGAATTGTTAAAAAAAAAGAAAAAAGAAAGGAAGAGCCCTAATTCAAGAGTGAGACACACACACACCCTGCCCCAGGTTTTCCACGGATCTGGTACAGAAAGCAAGCTGGTGAGGGGAATAAAAAACAGCTACTTACCAACAGGCAAAGCTGGTTAATGGTGGTAAAAGTCCAGATACGTTTACAGAAAGAAGAAGATTCTGAAATGACCCAAGGTGGGATTCTGGGGTGCTAGTAATGTCCTATAATGTAATTGCCATTGGCAGGTAAAGTTATTGAGGGCATTGGATTGCCAGTGTTCTCTCTTTGAGAGAATGATGTTACAAATAATGAGGAATGACGTGTGAGTGTAGATTGTGGCAGGAAAGACTCAGGCTTTCCCACTTAGCGCGCACATGAACTTTGTGATAAAATCATGGATCAGATCTGGGGCCTGCATAGCCATTTTACAAATGAGGAAACTGAGGCCAGAGAAAGGTGATGATTATTCAACATCACACAGATGAGAGCTCAGATTTCCTGACTGCTAAATAGGACTCCTTCCGCTGCAATTTCAAAAGCAGTACATTTTTTTCTTATACTTTTCTTAAATTTCTTCTCATCATACTGTTGTCCCAAGTCTTCCTTTCACAGCCCAGCCTCATTTGTAAATGAACTTTTTATTTATGCACTGTAAACATAGAGAAAAATAAAAGATCGTAAGTTTCAGCTCAATGCGTTTTCACAAGGTGGACACATCAGTGTAACCAATTAAGAAATAGATCAAGAAATAGACCATTACTAGAACCCAGAAGCCCCCCCCCCAAGCCCCTCCTATCACTATCCACCTCTTCCCTAAAGAAAAATTTTCAGACATTTGCAGATTTTCCACTTTTTTCTGTTATAGCTTTTTAACTTAATCCTACTCCGGGCAGACTATTCACTGAATGTTTCAATCCTTTGACATTTACTCATAATTCTTTATGGCTCAGGATAGGGTCTGTTTGGTAAATGTTCCATTTCCTTTGAAAAGAATGTATGTCTTGAAGTTAATGGGTTTAGAGTTCTATATATGTCAATTATATCGAGTTTATTAATCATGTTGTTCAAATATTCTCAAACCTTATTGATTATTGTGTCTGCTTGTTCTATTGATTATAGAACGAGGTGTGTTAAAGTCTCCCACTTTAAACTTTCTGTGTCCTTGTATTTAAGGTGTGTCTCTTGTAAACAGCATATGACTGTTTTGTTTTGTTTGGAATACAGCTTAACGATCTTTACCTTCTATTGATATTTGAGTGTTTAGACCATCACATTTATTATAAACAATGACTATTTCAGCTTATATGTATTATCTTACTATTTATTTTCCATTTGTACCACCTGTTCTATGTCCCTTTTTTTCTCTCCTTTTTTTGCCTTATTTTAGATTATTCAACTTTTGTTATATTTTAACTGTCTAATAACTTGTTAGCTATATATTCTTTTACTATTCTTTTAGTGTTTCGCCTTGAGATTGCAAGATGCATTTTGGATTTATTAGAACCTAACATAAAATAGGATTTTCACCTTCCCAAACAGTGCTATAATCTTAAAATCCCTTGATTCAATTTACCCTCCTCTTACCTTTTTAAAATTATAGTCATGCATTTAAATTCTATATCTATTTTACACTTAATGAGAAATTATTGTTATTGCTTTATCATCTATATTAATTTAAATGTGCTCACATATTAATGGTTTACATTGTTCTTAATTCCTTCCTTCATTTTTCCGTTTCTGCCTGGGAGCATTTTTCCTTCTGCCTTAAGGACTTTTTAGAATTTCTTTCAGTGAAACTCTTCCAGCTACAAATTTTCTCAGTTTTTGCTTGTAAATGTTATTTTGCCTTCATTTTTGAAGATTATTTTAACTGTGTAAATAATTTCTGGTTGGCAGGATTTTTTGGTTTTGTTTTCTTTTGGTACTTTAAAGGTGTCCTCTGGATTTTTTTCTTTCAGTAACTCTGTTTTGTTTTTTTTCCTTTCATTGCTTTAAAGATGTCTTCAGCAGTTTCATTTTCTTCTGGCTGCTATTGTATGAGCTGAGTCAGCTGTCAGTCTTAGTTTTGCTCTTTTCTTGAAGGGGATGTGTTTTTATTTTCCTCTGGGTGTTTTTAATATTTTCTCTTTATCTTTGGTTTTTAATAATTTTACTTTGATGTGCCTAAATGTGGTTTTCTTTGTATTTATCCCTCTACTGGTTTCTTTTTCTTATTTAGTCTATCTTATATGTTTTGATGTTTTTTAAAAAATTCTTGGTCATTATCTCAAAATATTTTTCTGTGCATTCTGTCTTTCCTCCCCCTCAGAGACTCCAGTTATTTATATTTAAAATTTTCGTCATGTTTCATACGTCTGTTATTTTCTATACTTTTCCCTCTTTTAAAATATCTGTGCATAAGTCTATTGTCTGCTCTAGCTGGGTCTGTCTTCAAGCACACGAATCCTCTCTTCAGCTGTGTCCAACCTGCTCTTTGAACCATCTACGGATTTCTTAATTTCCATTATGGCATTTTTCACTTTTAGAATTCTACTTGATATTTTTCAAGATTCTGTTTCTATGGTAGATTTCCTGTCTTGTCATCTGTTTTCTTGAATATAGTGATAGTTATTTTAAAGTCTGTCAGATAATTCCTATCTGGATCACCTGTGTATATATTTCCATTTTCTGTTTTTTCCCTTGGTTCTATTTCTGATAAGTATTTATTGGATGTTGGATATTGGATATGTAATATTGTAGAGGCTCTGAATGACCATCTCTCTCTCTAGAGAAGAGTTACTCTATCCTGTCCCAGGCAACCAAGGACCAGATCTCCTCAATCCAACATGAATTAGGTTGACTTGAGGCACCTTTGCAGTCTTTGTAAGACTCTGTTTACAGCTGGTTCACTGTCACTCCTAGGATGTAGCTCTTCAGACCTTCCACGTCTCCCTATTTCTTCCCATTTCCAGAGTCGTGCCATCAATACTGCTGAGTGGTGACTTCTCATCACGGGGATAATCACGGCCCCTCTGCCTACCCAGTGTTCCACCTTGAACGCCAGCTCTTACCTCAAACTCCAGGCACAGACACTGCTACCTTCCCTCCTCTCTGCTTACACATTTGTAGACAAGAAGACAGCTTCCACTGCCCTATTACTGTCACTCTGAACTTTAAGACTCTTTTCTTGGAATTCCCGAGTCACTCAAACCCCACTCCTGTTCTCCTTCCTAGTCTACCCCCAGGTGACCCACCTATCGCTGCTAATCCTTCATTCGACTTTCCACTTTATTCTCACCTTCTCCCTTGTAACACGCTGTCCTAGAAAAGTATGGTTTGGGGACTCACACGTACTAGACTTTGAATCCTAGCTCTATCCTTTACTTGGGAAACTCACCCGGTGTTTCTGAGTTCACCATCCTAGATGATAAAATGAAGATGGCAGCTTTTGCCTCACATTCTTGTTACAGGGAATAAATGATATAATCTGTCTGAAGCACCTAGCCAGAACCAGATGATTCCCCTCCCCTACATGTGCTGAAACCCTGTTCACTTTGCCAGTGCCCCCCTCCCTCCCCCACTTCCTCCTGCCCTTCTTCCTTCCTTCCTTCCCACTACCCCATTCAAATGTATCGGGAAGAACTCTGAGGTTCTAGCCTCGTTTTGCTGCGCACCTGGTAGCAGGACCTTGAGCAAATCCCCTGCTGTCTCTGAGCTGCCGTTTCTTCATCTATAAAAGAAGGCGCTGCGGTATATGACCTCTAAGGTCCTGATCCTCTGAAACCTGCTGTGACGGAAAGTCGGAAAGTCGTTCTGAAATCCCATTTCCTTCACAGAGACTTTTCGACTGTTGAAAATAGTGGCAATTCTTTCTCCTTCACCCACATTCCACCGCCTTGTTTGAACACGTCCCTTCTGTTTTATTTTTGCTCTTTACACTAAAAATGTTTATCCATAAGGATTTATGTCAGAATGGCTGGGGGCACGGTGGTGAAATTATTTCTGCATGTTGATAGGGAGAGTCTTAGCACTGCAAGAACAAAAATGTTGCCCTCAGGGGAAAAGCTGTCCTTCGTGGAGGTTGTGTCCTCTGTCCCCACCCTCACAAGAGCCTGAAGACAGTGCTTAGCTGGGTTCATGACACAGTGAACTATGATCACTCTTCCTCCCTCCCCCCCTCCCCCCCTCCTCAGTGGAGGCGCACAAGAAATACACACAAGTATTTTTACCAAAATTCATTACGATCTATAGATTCAATTCAAACTATTTGTATGTTCATGCATTCTTTCTTTGATATAAGACGTTGTTATTGAACACGTATTCTGTGTGAGATACTGTGCTAAGCTTTAAGATTGTAAACATGAATAAGACATAGTTCTTGGGACTTCCCTGGTGGCTCAGTGGTTAAGAATCCGCCTGCCAATGCAGGGGACACGGGTTCGAGCCCTGCTCTGGAATGATCCCACGTGCTGCAGAGCAACTAAGCGTCACAACTACTGAGTCTGCGCTCTAGAGCCCGTGAGCCACAACTACTGAGCCCATGTGCCACAACTACTGAAGCCCACGCACCTAAAGCCCGTGCTCCGCAACAAGAGAAGCCACCACAATGAGAAGCCCATGCACCGCAATAAAGAGTAGACCCCACTTGACGCAACTAGAGAAAGCCTGCGCACAGCAGCAAAGACCCAACGCAGCCAAAAAAATAATAATAATTAATTAATTTTAAAAAAAAAGACATAGTTCTTGCCTCCCAGGAACTCACTGTCTACTTAATTTATTCACTTAACAAATATCTTATTATAGCGTGTCATGCTGGGTTCTCTGGAAGCAGTCAGGGAGCCCGAGTTTGGAGTGTGAGGTGTTTATTAGGGACCAAAATCTGTTGGAGGAGGAAGGAAGAAAGCAGATTAAGCAGAAGAAAAAGTCAAACATGATTGAGGCCTGACGGAACCCCAGGCACCCAGCGGTGAACTCTGGAGCAGGAACTAGTCACAGTCAGGCTACAGTGGCCCAGATGCAGCCCTTTATGCCCCCTGTGTGTTGATTTCCTAGGGAAGCTGCACCCAATGGCAACAACAGAAATTCCTTCCCTCGCAGTTCTGGAGGCCAGCAGTCCAGCATCAGGGTGTCAGCAGGGCCATGCTCCCTCCTAAGCTTGTGGGAGCATCCTTCGTGGCCTCTTCCAGCTTCTGGTGGCTCCAGGTGTCCCATTGACTTGTGGCAGCACCCCTCCGGTCTCTGCCTCTGTCTTCACGTGGCTTCTCCTCTGTGTGTCTCAGTCTCAAATCTACTTTTGCCTTTTTCTTATAAGGACATCTGTCCCTGGATTTAGGGCCCATTCTAAACCCCAAATGACCTCATTTCGAGATCCTTAACTTAGTTACATCTGCAGAGACCCTTTCTCCAAATAAGGTTTCATTCACAAGTTCTGGGGGTTAGGACATCTTTTGGGGACCACCAGTCAATCCACTACCTCCTGCTTCACTCAGTTACCAAACGTGGACTGCCCACTCCGCAAAGGTATGGCCTTCAGAGGTACCACTCTCTGCAGCTGAGCCAGACCCTGAAGTTGTTGACAGCGGGAGGGCTGTCCGCTGGCTCTGTTCCCCACAGATGGGCAGCAAGTTCTTCCTTTCAGGGGGTCTGGGTGGCACATCTTACCTACTTACAGAGAGCCAAATTCCATACCAGGAAGCAAAGACAAAGTGGTGATACAATCAGAGGGCATTCCTGCCCTGACCAGGCTTGCAGTCTAGCAAGGGAAGCAGGTGTCAATCATGTAGCCCCACGGCTCCAGGTAAAGTCACCTCGATGGTCAGGGCTGCCAAGAAGAGGTGCGTGTTGCCGTGAGAATATGTAGACGGGAGACCCGAGGGTGCTTGATTCGAGAGGGGAGGGAAATTACTAGAAGGCATTGGTTCATGATGTCTTTTATTTTCTTCTTCCTTTATATGGATTCTCACTTCTGGGAAAATAAAAAAGCTCCAATGGTAGCAGCACATTATCTTACTGAGAGCCGACAATTTCTCTCCCACTCTTATAAGCCAGTTTGATTGGGCCCTCTTATATTTTTTGAAATGCGTTGGGGGGAGGGTGTTGATGGAAAACAAGAGATGGGCATTTGATCGTAGTGAACTAGCCCCTGTGACCTGTATCGTAACACCTTTTCTTCTGGTCTTTCTCTTCCCCAATGTGCTGCATTCTCCGGCTTGCTTGTAGGCTCTTCTTGGACCAGCACAGAACTAAGTGTAAAAAGACTCAAGTTCTAGTTCAAGTTCTGTCACTGACAAGCTATGTGATCTTAAGTAGTTCACTTAACATTCTTGTTTTTAGTTCCTAATACAAAAAAAAAGAGAAATTTGGTTTCCACTGAAAAACCTTCCCTAATAGAAACAGCTTATGATTTTACTATAAAATGCCTTGCCTGTCAGACCACCTTCACCCTCCATCACCCGCGCAGCAGCATGCTTTCTTTCTCCAGTTTGTTTTCCTACCTTCTGGCCTTCGTCGTTGTTGGTTACCTCTCTCCGTCCCATCCCCACCTTCACCAGTGGCTTAGCCCCAATTGCAACAGGTAAACTACTCGAGGGTGGAGTAATATTTGTACAGAATCTGCAGATTAATAAATTATTATCATTATTATAGTAATAATTACACGTTTGTTTTCACCCTTTTCTTTGAGCTCAAATTAATCCTGCCCTACCCTCCTAAGTTGACAAGTAAATAATCGCTTGGACTCTCCTAATCAAGGGATTTCTATTTTCCAAGTGCCTCACGCTCCCTGTGACACCTCGTCAACGTCCTCCCTAGTTTGTCAAGGAGGTGACGGGCACAGACGAGGGAAGGGGCCTTTTCAGAGCCTTGTAGGGATTCAGTACCTCCCCCTCCACTTTCTCTCTGATTGTGATAGGAGGCCATGAATGGCCTGGAAGGAGTATTTGACTGGGTTTTGGTGGTTCTAGGATTCGTTTTGCTGGAATATCTTGGTGTCCTTGGGCAAGTCACTTCATTTCTCAAAGCCTCATTGTCTTCATCTGCTAGAAGAAGGGATTAGACCAGATGATTGGTATGCATGGACCTTAGAGCCACAGAGATTGCAGTTCAAATCTGGGCTCTGCCACTTTAGCAGCTGTGTAACTTTGGGGTCATTAACCTCTCTTTGGCACATGTTTCCCATTTCTTAACTTTCCAGCCTAAGTTAGATCTCAGGCTAAATATTTCGATCTAAATCCACTCTACGTCATCTCTGTCCCAACTAACTCAGTTCTCTCCCATCCTCACCATTCTTCCTTTTCACCTTCCCCACCCCCGACATTTACTGCCCCCCACCCATTCTCCTACCCCTTGGAATCACATAGATTCAGGCTTGAAGCTCACCAGGGCAGCCGTCTTTCCTCATATGCTCAACATCAGCACCAAGGAAGCGTGTATCCAATTAGTAGTACCCCATCCTCCCCAACCCAGCTTCTGCCTACAACCCTCCAGTGATAAGGTGCACATACCTGCTGACCCAGCCTTTGCCATTTTCAGTCACTTCTCTCTCCATCTTGTCTGTTCCTTTCAGTGGACTAGCTTTGATCATGTGCTGAAAAATAGGGCCCTTTAGTTTTTCATCTTACAGCTTCACCTGCAAGAAAGGACGTGGCTGTAATTATCTGGACCTCAAACTTAATAATCTTGGAGAAGAAGATATTTGTTGTCCTATCTTGGGTCAGGTGAGACCATGACAGCTCCTGTAACAGCCATATAAATGGGGTGAGGATGTAGTTGCCAAGAGAAAGGGGGGCAAGCTTGGCTAGTAGAGCAGAGTTGTATTTTACAGGGGTGTTCATTCTAAAAATCACACAAAAAGCAAAAATTAAATATAACATCGATCATCTTGAAAATCCCTTAGGGATGCACTGTGTTAGAGAATGAAACCCGGTGTCTCAATAAGTCCAAAGTCACCAGCGCCTCCTCCAGTGTTGGACCATATTGCTGCTTCCTCACTAGATGATGCCTGTGGATTACGTTTAGTGGCCGTGCGGTGTGAAACAAAACAAAAGCAAACAGAACCTTCAAGCCGAGATTCGCGTTCATCTCACTAAGACACCATGTGGGGACACCTGTAGGCTGATTGATGGCCAGTGCAAATCACTCAGGATTGCTCGTACCGTTGAAATAGCAACCGCTCACTCTCTCTCTCCCTCACTCTTTTTTAATATGGACACACAGTTGAATTCATGCAAATTAAAGACATGGAGAAGGCCTTTCCACCCTACTTGTACAAGCCCCTTCAAAGAGCTTGCAGCCTAGTCTAGAAGACAGGCATGGCAATGGAGAGAGTTGCCACAACAGGTTGAAGGTCACGGGAATCCACTGAAGAGAAGAGGTACCTAATCCAGTGTAGCAGGGGTTCGGGGAAGCGGCCCAGAAGAAGGGACAACCAACCTGAGGCCTGAAGGACAGACGAGAGTTAGCCAGAGTGGGGAAAGGGATGAGCCAGGAAGAATGTACCAAGTTCAGGAGGCAAGTTGGAGCGCATCATACTAGTTCAGGGTAGCCTTTGAATACTGGGGGGTACATGGCAGGAGAAGCATCAGCCTGATGATCATGGGGAGTCTTGAATGCTACACTTAGTAGTTTGGAAATTATTCTGACAGAAAGGGGGACCCATTAAAGCAGAGAAGAAACATGATCCAGTTGTGTAGTAGAAAGAAAATTCTGGTTGTTAGATTGAAGGACAGTGATACGTTAGACAGGAGATCAGTCAAGACCATTCCAGTAACCCAGGCAAGAGGTCACAAGGGCTTGGATCCCTCACTGTGGATGCAGAGGGGATGAGGGAAGGGACCAGTGATGCTCGCCCAAGGTTCTGGCTTGAACAACCGAGTGAATGGTGGTCCATTTATTTAGGTAAAGAATGGGAGTAGCTTCCCAATTTCCAATTGTTTCCAAATTACTTTTTGTATTTCCTGTCCAGTCATCCCTTTTCTTCCACCTTCTCCCCACTTCCAAATGATGGAGACCGGGATAGCAAAGGCTTTCGTATCTTGATAGTGTAGAAGCCTAGACAAAAAGACCTCAGAAAGAACCTTCTAATTCCAAGGCCTCTGATTTCTTAGTCCCTAACATGGTATCTGGATAGAGGCAGAGAGAAAGTGGAGCGTAATTGGATATAGAGAAAACTCTATTGATGGAATAAAGACTTATTTGGAAAGCACTTGAGAAACAATTACGGTCCCTCCTTTTCCCTTAGTAACTCAAGTCCTGACGTGCCAATTTCCCTGCGGTTCCCAGTCTCTCCGCATCAAAGCTTTCCTGGTGATGGCCATCCTTGGCCATGATTGTCTCATCTTAGTCAGAGCCTAGAGGCCTGTTTCACTTCACAGGAGGTCGCCACACAGAGAGCCCCTGAGAAAAGTAAACCTAACAGGTGAGACCTTGAACATGACGGATTCCTCCTGACCTTCCCTTTTTGTTATAGACCAAGGGGCACGCATGAATCCCAGTTCTTAGGATTAAGAGATTACCTTCAGAAAGAGAAAGAAAAATAGATAGTGTTAATTAATTTTTGTTTGAGGCCTCAGCCCTTTTCCTGGTCTCTATTCCTCTTTTGTCTAGTCCCAGGGAAAACCTGTGGGAGAGGCCCAGCCTGTCAGCCGAGTTGGCTCCTCTGCACACGCGGACTGACTGCAGCCACTGTGAGCCGCCCTGCCCCGGCCACTCCCCTTCCCCCTCCAGCTCTTACACAGCCGCTGAGCAGGCAGATGGAGAGTCCAGCTCGTGCTTTTCTTCCTGGGCTCCCAGGCTTCTCAGAGAATCCCTTTGTTGGTTAACATCAACCTCTCCCCAAAGGCCTGAAGTGGGAGCCAAGGAGGCTGAGCCCAGACGAAGTGGAGGCTTCCGTGAGGGGTGCCGGGTGGATGGGGACTTGCTGGTGGCCTCTGGGGTAACCTTGGTGTCTCCAGGGTGAGCGTGGTCTAGCATGTTCAACATCCTTAGTAAGACTCACCTCCTAAAGGAAGCCTCCCGATTACTCCCAGTTCTGCTCCGATTGTGTCTGCACTGGGCCTTCTCTCAGGCTGGCATGCACGTAAAACCCTCCTTTTTTTGTTGTTTTAATTTTATTTATTTATTTATTTGTTTTGGCTGCATCAGGTCTTCTTTGCTGCATGCGGGCTTTCTCTACTTGCAGCGAGCAGGTCTACTCTTCTTTGCAATGCGCAGCCTTCTCATTGCTGTGGCTTCTCTTGTTGCGGAGCGCAGGCTCTAGGCAAGCGGGCTTTGGTAGTTATGGCTAGGGCTCAGTAGTTGTGGCACACGGGCTCAGTAGTTGTGGCTCCTGGGCTCTAGAGCACAGCCTCAGTAGTTGTGGCGCACCGGCTTAGTTGCTCCGCGGCATGTGGGATCTTCCCGGACCAGGGCTTGAGCCCGTGTCCCCTGCATTGGCAGGTGGATTCTTAACCACTGTGCCACCAGGGAAGTCCCATAAAACCATTCTTGACGCACTTGAAACCATTGAAAGGGAAACTTGAGACCACTGAAAGGGGAAAAAAGCCACATGCTTGGGACAGAGGCAAATTCAAAGCCAAGATTCAACCAAATCCTGTGCTCTTTCTGCTAGCTACACACCAAGCTCTCTGGTCCACCCAATACTCTGGAATCAATTACCTTAGTTTCAGATGCCCCAGGGAGACGTCAAGTCCACGTGCAGACCTTGCAGTGCTCAGGGCTCCCTCATGGCCTGAAGTCACTCAGACACCATGGATTCTGTCTTTCTGGAAGCTTGGGATATTTTGGAGTATTTGAATGGAGACCCTCACTGCTCTAGGCCATAGCACACTCTGCTTTTCCAAGCAGGCTCTGTCAGGGACCTCTGACATGGTGACATTCAGGTTAGGGTACAAGACAGCCAGCCCCAGGAAAGGCAACAGGAAAGGGTGCTTACACCCCTGTGTCGTGTTCACCGTCACTCATGAGCTCTCACCGTCAGGGGTAACAGAGAGGGGCAGCGGGGGTAGAAGAGGCTGCACGGAGGAGTGTGTCAGAGCATGACCTCTGAAATCAGGTGGCATACACAAGGTTGCCTTTTCTCCACATCCTCACCAACACTTCTCTCTTGTCTTTTTGATGGCAGCCATTCCAGCAGGTGTGCGGTGATATCTCATTGTGGTTTGATTTGCACTTCCCTGATGATTAGTGATGCTGAGCACCTTTTCATGTGCCTGTTGACCATTTGTATGCGTTCTTTGGGAAAATGTCTATTCAGATTCTCTACCCACATTTTAACAGATTGTATGTTTTTTGCTATTGAGTTGTTTGAATTCTTTGTGTATTTTGGATATTAACCACTTTTCAGATATATAATTTGCAAATATTTTCATTCTGTAGGTTGTCTTTTCATTTTGTTCATGGTTTCCTTTGCTCAGCAGAAGATTTTTAGTTTGATACAGTCCCACTTGTTTATGTTTGCTTTTTGTTGTTGTTGTCTTTGCTTTTGATGTCAAATTAAAAAATAATCTTTGCCAAGACTGAAGTATAGGAACTTACCGCCTATGTTTTCTTCTAGGCGTCTTATGGTTTCAGGTCTTACATTAAAGTTTTTAATCCATTTTGAATTTATTTTTGTGTATAGTGTAAGACAGGGATCCAGTTTTATTTTTTTGTATGTGGTTGTCCAGTTTTCCCAACATCATTTATTGAAGAGACTATCCTTTCCCCATTATATATTCTAGGCTACTTTTTCATAAATTAATTGACCATATATCCATATATGCACGGGTTTATTTCTGAGCTCTCTATTCTGTTCCATTGATCTATGCGTCTGCAATCAGGAATTGTGAAGCCTCCAGCTTTGTTCTTCTTTCTCAAGATTGCTTTGGCTATTTGGGGGATCTTTTGTGGTTCCATATGAATTTTAGGATTGTTTTATTTCTGTGAAAAGATACCATTGTTTTCATAGGGATTGCATTGAATCTGTAGATTGCTTTGGGTAGTACGGACTTTTTTTTTTTTTAAAGATTCTTTTTTTTTTTTAATTTATTTTTGGCTGCGTTGGGTCTTCGTTGCTGCACGCGGGCTTTCTCTAGTTGCGGCAAGCGGGGGCTACTGTTCGTTGTGGTGTGCGGGCTTCTCATTGCGGTGGCTTCTCTTGTTGCAGAGCATGGGCTCTAGGCACCTGGGCTTCAGTAGTTGTGGCCCACAGGCTCAGTAGTTGTGGCGCATGGGCTTAGTTGCTCTGCGGTAAAGATTCTTTTTTTTAATTAAAAAATTATTTATTTATTTATTTATTTATTTTTGGCTGCATTGAGTCTTCCTTGCTGCACACGGGCTTCCTCTAGTTGCAGTGAGCGGGGGCTACTCTTTGTTGCGGTGTGTGGGCTTCTCATTGCGGTGGCTTCTCTTGTTGCAGAGTTGCTCTAGACACGCAGGCTTCAGTAATTGTGGCTCATGGGCTCTAGAGCGCAGGCTCAGTAGTTGTGGCGCATGGGCTTAGTCGCTCCGCAGCATGTGGGATCTTCCCAGACCAGGGATTGAACCCATGTCCCCTGCATTGGCAGGTAGATTCTTAACTCCTGCGCCACCAGGGAAGTCCCAGTATGGACATTTTAACAATATTAATTCTTCCTATCCATAAACATAGGATATCTTTCCATTGATTTGTGTTTCATTTTCTTTCTTCAGTGTGTTATAGTTTTCCTTGTACAGGTCTTTCATTTCCTTGGTTAAAGTTATTCCTAGTTATTTTAATCTTTCTGATGCAATTGTGAGTGAGATTGTTTCCTTACCTTCTCTTTCTGATAGTTCATTGTTAGCATATAGAAATGCAACTGGTTTTTGTATATTGGCATTTATTCTGCAACTTTACTGAATTTATCAGTTTTAACAGTTGTTTTGGTAGAGTCCTCAGGGTTTTTGTCATATGATATCATTTTATCTGTAAATAGAGACAACTCTGCCTCTCTTGAATTCATGCCCTTTCAACATGTGTTTGTATCCTCAATGCCTGGCATGTAGCAAGTCCTTAATAGATGTTTGCTAAATCATATTCACCATCACTGGTATCATCTTTATAAATGCAAGGCAAAGTATATCACTTTTATCAAGTGAATATATATTGAATGTAATGTGTATTAAAAAGTCTTTGTAGACCTCAGTTACTAAGAGATTAGATCAAACAACATATAGTAATCAAATTGCTGAAATGCATAAATAAATTTGCAACTTGATTATATGGATTTCTGCTGAAGATTAAACCCAAACAAATGTTTCAAAAGTTACTGTTGATATTGCTTCTGAAATACATAAAACTACCTTGTTCGAGAAGAAGATGCAGCTTAGGATGGGGATGTGTTGAGAGAGAGACCTAGAAAAAAAATCCAGAGTGTCAGAGAAAGCAACAAGAGCAGAAAACATTGTTCTCACCTACCTAAACGTGGTCCGTATTCTAGGATAAATCAAATACCTGCCCGGTTGCTTTTGGAAAGAGGTTTTTAAAAAAAATTAATTTGAGGGAGGAAAAATCAATTAAGCACATAAAAAATCTTGAGATTGAAAGTTTTGCTGTTAGAACTTTTACCTTTTTCATCTATTATACCTATCTATGTGAATCAGGCATTTCCTTATACCATGTGACAACAACAAAGTACAAAAGCAAGTGTAGGCTTCTGCTCTGAGAAGATGAAGTAGGTGTACTTTTCCCTATTACTCCTGCTAAGTCCAACTTAAAACCCCTGGACAGTATGTTAAGACGATCACAAGAAGACTCTAATTAAAAGGTAGAGAAGAGAAGACAAACCGGTGGAAACCTTGGGAACGGAGAAATGGGCTCCCGATTGTTTTGTTTTGCCTCATATGTTCCAGACTTGGAGCTAAGGAAGCCAGCAACCTGGAGATGCCAAAAGATACAGATTTAAAAAAAAAAAAAAAAAAAAAGCCTCAGCAGAAGCCTATTCTCTCAGGCCAAAGGACCAGGAAAGGGGTAGCCTATCAAGACAGAAACTTTTAGCCCATAACCACTATACTCCGGTCAAAACCCACACACACAAAAATCCATTGGTATCACCTCACACTGACTCCAGCAAAGAGTAACACTTAGAAGAATGGAAATGTGTTTACACCAAAACCCACACATGAATGTTTATTGCAGCTCTACTTATAATTGCCAACAAAATGGAGACAATCCAAATGTTCTTCAGTGAGTGAATGGATAAACTGCAGTAGAGCCATAAGCTACAATAATACCCAACAAACAAAAGGAATGATATTGATGCGTGCAACAGTTTGGTTGAATCTCAAAGGTATTTTACTGAGTGAAAGAAGCCAGTCTCAAAAGTTTACATACTGTATGATTCCATTTATATGACATTTTTGAAAAGACAAAGCTATAATGACAAAGAACAGATAGTGGAGGAGGAGGGAATGGGTGCAGCTGTTCTGTATTCTGAGTGTGGTGATGGTTACATAAATTTATATGTGTGTTAAAATTAATAGAACTGTACCTTTCAAAGAAGTTGCTTTGACTACATGTTAACTTGAAAAATCAAAATTTAAAAAGAGGAACAAAGTTGAAAGACAAACTATCTGACTTAAGGCTTATTATAGAGCTATAATAATCCGGACTGTGGGCTACAGTCATAATGATAAACAAACAAATAGATCAATAAAACAATATAGAGAGGGCTTCCCTGGTGGCGCAGTGGTTGAGAATCTGCCTGCCAATGCAGGGGACACAGGTTCGAGCCCTGGTCTGGGAATATCCCACATGCCGCGGAGCAACTGGGCCCGTGAGCCACAACTACTGAGCCTGCGCGTCTGGAGCCTGTGCTCCGCAACAAGAGAGGCCGCGATAGTGAGAGGCCCGCGCACCGTGATGAAGAGTGGCCCCCACTTGCCACAACTAGAGAAAGCCCTCGCATAGAAACGAAGACCCCACGCAGCCAAAAAAATAAAATAAATAAATAAATAAGTCAGGAGCTCTTTAAAAAAAAAAAACAACAATATAGAGAGCCCTGATATAGGCCCACATTTATATGGTAATTTGATTTTCAAAAAGATGCTGAAACCGACCCAACAGGAAAGAAAAGTCTTTTCAATAAATAATGCTGGAACAACTGTATATCTACATGGAAAATAATTAAACCCTACTACATGTCATGCATAATGATTAATTCAAAATGGATCATAGACTTAAATATAAAAAGTTAAAACTATAACACTTGTAGAAGAAAACTTAAGAGAATATCTTTGTGACCAAAAGACAGGTAAAGATTTCTTCAAGAAGACTCAGAAAGCAATAACCGTAAAGGAAATATTTGATAAGCTAGACTTCATCAAAATTAAAAACTTCTACTCCACAAGAGATACATTTGGAAAATGAATAAGCAAGGCACAGGCTGGGAAAAAATGTTTTGTGAGACATGTGTATCTGACAAAAGAATTATATCCAGAATCTCACTCTGATGGTGGATGACCTTGCAGAGCCTCAGTGAATGTCTGTTGTCACTGGAGGCCCAATTTATGGAGATGGCCTGAAAATCTGTGTGAAGTGTCTACTGAATCCAGAATATACTGGAGGAATGTGATCCTTTAACAAGTAATGAAAAGTTCCGTATTGCCAACCCCTACAGTGCGTTTGTTTTCTGAGCATCTTCCCTTCCTTCCTTCCTTCCTTCCTTCCCTCCCTCCCTCCCTCCTTCCCTCACTCCCTCCCTCCCTCCTTCTCTCCCTCCCTCCCTCCCTCCCTCCTTCCCTCCCTCCCTCTTCCCTTCCTTCCTTCCTTCCTTTCCTTTCCTTTCTTTCTTTCCCTCTCTCTCTTTCTCCCTCCCCCCACTTCTTTCTTTCTTTTCCTTTTTTTTCTTCCTTACTGTGGAAGCCATAAAGCTGGTTCCACTGAGAGGCCTGTTTAAAATGTATACCCGAGGGTTCGTTGTATCAGTCAGGGTTTGTGTTTGCAAACAACAGGATCCACCCTGGCCAGCTGATACAGAAAAGGAATGTGTGGAGTTGTTAAAGAGTATTATTAGGGAGCTCACCAAATTTCCAGGAGAGCCAGAAAGACAGAATCTGGGCTGGGCAGCAACTGCACTCAACGGCTTCTCTAGCAGCATCCGTAATGCCTGGAACCAAACGCCACAAAGGCTACCACTGTGACCTGTGAAGAATCAGCTCCCTTCCCCAAGCATGCATTTCAGACAAGCCTTCCCTCACATTGTAGCCACCTCCTCATGTGACTGACTTCTGAATTCAAGTCCCAGCAGAGTGGATCGGTTGATAGAATCTAGATCACATTCCTCCAGGCATCTCAGTTGGCTTCTTCCTTAGATAGAATAGTAGGTCTTAAAATAAAGGAAATTAGCAAAATAGTGGAAGAACGTTTTAAAGTGCTGGCTGCTAAAACAATCTCTCCTCTAAACAAAGCAAACAGTTGAGTTAAGTGGGGACATAATAGGAATCACTACACCTACATTTTTAAAGTCTTTAAAGTGACACAAATCTCTGTGATGCCCTTGGGGATGTAGAATTGCTTGTGTTTCAAGCTGTAAGAACTGGGAATTTAGTAAGGTCCCCTGACACTCTATTGTAATTTCTAAAGACACACCTCTTTTCATCAGACCTAGGACTTGTTTTCTCTTCAGATCAAATAGAACATGAATGGACTGACCGCTTATTTCAGCCCTTGAGAATCAATTTCAGCCCTATGATCAATTAGTCACTGCTAACCATCATTCTAGTTACTCCTTTAGCCCTGATAAATCATGCTACTTATTATGGTGGCTATACATTTCACCTCCTTCTTGTACAACAGAGGCTGAAAAGCTAAAAAAAACAAACCAAAACACAACCTTTCTCAGACAGCTTTGCAGATATGGAGTGTGCTCTGGGCCCCTTCAAGGATATAGGTTAGGGTTTGTGAGTGGGTCAAATATGATAAATCCACTCCAACGTTCCTTTCCTTCCTGAAGTCTTGAGATTTCTTTCTCTCTACATTTCCCTTAACAATGTCTAGCATCTCAACTTCCATTTGACGTAGATCCCTGCTGAGACAAAATTTTAACCAACCAAATGAACCATTAAAATTACTCCCAACTATTTCAGCTAGCAAATTCAACCCAAAATGTCCACTCAGTGAACCCATATTAGCGAATGTGGCCCAATCTAAAATTCATTTCTACCCCCATCTTCATCCAGCCCCTTATCATCCAGTTTTATGTGTATTTCCCAGTTTTTAACCATATAAATTAGCAAAATCTTATCATTATTTTTGTCATGTAAGATTTCGCTTCTCCAGATTGACTCTGTAATTGCCCCCCTGGCATATCCTGGGATCTGACTTTAGTTACAAGTCTAAAGGCAGTAAGGGGTGGTTAGCATAGTACATGAGGACAAAATGTTACCTCT
Source organism: Balaenoptera physalus (assembly GCF_965194825.1). Taxonomy (NCBI): domain Eukaryota; kingdom Metazoa; phylum Chordata; class Mammalia; order Artiodactyla; family Balaenopteridae; genus Balaenoptera; species Balaenoptera physalus. The sequence continues at coordinate 5,618,929 of NC_138889.1, forward strand.
AAGGCAATATCCTTGACCAAGGTCATTACAGGTATTTAATCAAGGCAGGAACAGCGTCAATGAAGAAGGGAGAAAGGGCCTCTCCTGCTGAGATTTTGGGAATTGAGATATTCTCAAATGTCCCATACCAATTCTCCATGTCTCACTCTTTCCCAATCGATGTCCTAATTTCCACATAAGAATCCTCTTAAAACTGTTAATTCAACCTATTTCATAATTCAGCATCCCAGTGTGAGTTTGATTTTCAGCTACACCAGCCTCGTGGCTTCAAGAGATAGCATAAAAGCCGTGTAATTGTAGGATAGTTTCAGGAGCTAAAAATTCTAACTTTTGACTTAACATTTTCTTTCTTTAAAATGTCCAACAGAGTCAGAAGCAGTAAGCTCAGCCCATGGTACTTGCATTCCCCAAGCCCTCCATCATGTAGGCCACCAAAGCCTTGAGTAGGCAGGTCAGGTGATAATTTAAGTAATTGTTTCATCACTGTCCATCATGGACTGCCAGAATCCCATCCTCTAAAGCTAACTCAGTCATCATTGCCTTGCCTTCAGATCCAACCACTTCACATAACCAACCATCATGCCCCCATTTCCTTGACAGTCTGTTGTTGGTAACCATTCCAAGTACCAATCAGTGCATCTGTCAGGGTCTTTTAGATGCCAACAGCAGAAGCTGTTCTGGCACTTTAAGCTAAAAATATGGTTTAAGAATTTTAGGTAACTCATCTAATCTTCTGGAGGCCAAAAGAACCAGACACAGAACAATGTCCAACCAGTTGTTCTCGTAACAGTTTACAGCCAGAAACCAGCACTGCCACTGCAAAAGGTCTGGTATCTTCTGCTAATGCACCTTCCTGAAGAATGGTTGCTCATGTGTGGCTATCTCCTCGTATTTGTTATTTCTGAATACAAATCTCATGAAGATGTGTCTGATTGCCAGAACATCGATCATATGACTACACTGTAGTTGGGTGAGGTATGCAGTTGTGAATTTTCTGGCTTCTACCTTGGGAAGAGAGGATTCATAAAATGGTAAGTTACCAGAATCTAAGGAGGAATTGAAGAGTGTAGGATGACCACTATACTATGTCATAATTAATATTATATATCCATTTGTAACCACCGTTACCATAGCACACTCTTATGAGTTAATAGACACAGGCACACAATTTCAGTTGCCTGGAGATCTCTGAGCTTTGGGGATCAGTAGAGACCTCAATTTAAGATTTTGTATCCAGGGCTTCCCTGGTGGCGCAGTGGTTAAGAATGCCTGCCAGTGCAGGGGATAGGGGTTCGAGCCCTGGTCCGGGAAGATCCCACATGCCGCGGAGCAACTAAGCCCGTGCGCCACAACTACTGAGCCTGAGCTCTAGAGCCCGCGAGCCACAACTACTGAGCCCATGTGCCACAACTGCTGAAGCCCGCGTGCCTAGAGCCCGTGCTCTGCAACAAGAGAAGCCACTGCAATGAGAAGCCCACGCACTGCAATGAAGAGTAGCCCCCGCTTGCCACAACTAGAGAAAGCCCGTGCGCAGCAATGAAGACTGAATGCAGCCAAAAATAAATAAATAAAATAAATAAATTTAAATAAAAAATTAAAAAAAAAGATTTTGTATCCAAATACTACTTTCCTCCAGTAAAAGGGAAATGCAGGTGATATAAAGAAGCCAAATTAGCCCACAATGCAATCTTGCCTGAGACAGGAAGGCTAGATGTGTTGTCAAGAATGTCCCTGCTCCTGGAAATTCCATCGCTCTGTCACCATGCAGCATGCCTCAGTGACCCTTTGTCGCCGCAGTCTTGCATACTGGTTCCTCTATTTATAAAGCAGAATTTCTGGGTAGAGGAGCCTTGGCGCATATCGGGCTGCCTCTATGCCAAACTAGGATTAGGGTTCTCTGCATCTTGATCACACCAATTGCTCCCAGAATAGATAGAGGCAGGCTGTGGCTTAAATTACAGTGTCCAGCCCCACCTGACCCCCAGTAGCCAGTCTGTCGTGCCCACTTCTGGAACAGCTAATGTTCCCTGCCCCTTCTGGGGATTAGGTAGCTGGGGACTGCAGCCAGGGCTCTTCTGTATGGTGATGGGGACTCCAGGGTTTGCAGCGGAAGCAATATCACCTGGGATTAAGGGATTGCCGCTTCTTTAAATCTGATCTCTCTGAGTCATTAGTAGGCTGTTCTTTGGCCCATTTTCTCCTACCATCGTTCATTCAGGACTATAATTTGATCCAGAGAAATAGATCTCTGGGTTCAGGAGGATCTTTTCAAGCCAGAAGGGTTATGTGGGAAGATCATCATTAGCAAGATAAATCAAATACCTTATTACCAGGTGGTCTGCCAGGACTCTGCGCAAAGAGAAGCATGAAGCACACCCCCTGCCTCGGGGGCATATGGCTCGGTGCAGACATGGGGGCTTGGACAGGTCTGTAAAGGACAGATGTGTGATGGAGAAGAGCAGGGAGCAGCTGACTCATAGCCAGACCACAAAATATGGTGCTGACATCAAACCCACTGCTGTTCACCTCCTGCGGGTCCTCATTACCTCATCCTGGAGCTATTTGAGTGGCCTCCTCACTGGCGTCTCCACCTTCAACAGTTTCCTTCCTTAGTTCACCCTGAGCATTGATCGCTCTTCTGCTCAGAACCCCCCAGGACTGCCTTTTCATATTGTTAATTGTTTCTGCTATGCAGAAGCTTTTACGTTTGATGTCCCATTTGTTGTTTTTTGCTTTTCTTGTTTGTGCTTTTGGTGTCATATCCAAAAAATCATTGCCAAGACCAATGTCAAGGAGCTTCTTCCCTGTGTTTTCTTCCAGGAGTTTTATGGTATCAGGTCTTATGTTTAAGTCTTTGATCTATTCTGAGTTACTTTTGTGAGTGGTGTAAGATAGGGGTCCAATTTCAACGTTCTGCATGTGGTTATCCAGTTTTCCCAACACCATTCATTGAAGAGACTATCCTTTCCCCACTGGGTGTTCTTGGTTCCCTTGTTGAATATTAGCTGACCGTATATGCCTAAGTTTAACTCTGGGCTCTGTATTCTGTCCCATTGGTCTCTGTGTCTATTTTTATGCCAGTACCTTAGTGTTTTCATTACTGTAGCTTTGTAGTATAGTTTGAAATCAAGAAGTATGATGCCTCTGGTTTTGTTCTTTTTCCTCAAGGTTGCTTTGGCTATTCAGAGACATGTCTGCACCCCATGTTCATAGCAGCATTATTTATAGTTGCTAAGATATGGAAACAACCTAAGTGCTCATCAACAGATGTTAGATAGAGACGATATGGAAGTGTGTGTGTGTGTGTGTGTGTGTGTGTGTGTGTGTGTGTGTGTATATATATGTATATATAACAGAATACTACTCAGCCTGAGAAAGAAGGACATCCTGCAATTTGCAACAACATAGATGGACCTTGAGCACATTATGCTAAGTGAGATAAGTTAGACAAAGAAAGACAAGTACTGTATGATATCACTCATATGTGGAATCTAAAAAAGCCAGAGTTGTAAAACAGAGAGTCAAATGGTTGTTACCAGGAGATGGGGAGTGAGAGGATAGGACAGATGCTGTTTAAGGGTACAAATTTGCAACATGTACTGAATAAGTCCTAGACATCTAATGCACAGTATAGTTAACATAGACAACAATATTGTATTATAATTATCAAACTTGCTAAGAGACTAGAACTTAATTATTTCAACCATCAAAAGAAAGGATAATGATGTAACACAATAGGTGCTAATTATTGCTACAATGGCAGTCATATTACAATATAAAAATGTATCAAATTAACATGTTGCACACATATTTATATGTAAAATATATTTCAACAAAACAATTCATAAAAGAATGATACCACCCAAACAGATGAACAAACAAACCTCCAGGGGCTCCCCCTGAGTCCACAGGCCCTTCTTAATCTTTTGGTTAAAAGAATTCATAGCCTCCCACATTATGGAAATTGTACTGTATGATCTGCTAAAAATAACCAAACGCTACTTATAATTCAGGAAATCTTTCATATATATTAAGTTATGTTTTGTTAATCCAAACAGTATCCATTTGAAGTAGTACACGGAACGTTACTTTATTCTGCCCAAAGGCAGTGATTGTGGCATATAAGGATTTCAGTAATTTTCCTTTTCTTGCCCTGTTCTCCCTTGGAGGTTCTACCATTCTCGGTAAAGGCTCAATTTGTCACAGTTTGACCACCACCTACCTTTCGGCCAGCATGCCCTCCGCTCCCTTTTATGGGCCATCTAATCTGTGTGCTCCACCAGCCACTCAAAAAGCTTGCTCTCCATTTCTCCACCTTTGCTCACACGTTTGCTCTGAAGGCCTCTTCCTGCCAATACCTCCCTCCAACATCATCTGTCCAAACTCTCCCAATTGTTTGAGGCATAATTTAAATGCCACCCACACTCAGAATAATTTGCATCTTTTTTTTTCACACACACACACACACACACACACACACACACACTGTATTTTATTTTTACAAGAGATAAATAGACTGACACCAAGCATTGTAAATGGATGACCACAACAAAAGCAACAATGATTGCAATTACCAAACACGAAACACATTCATACTATGTCATAATATTGACATTCAGTCCAGTAATCCTCCACTGTAACAGCGCCTTTACTTTGCAGTGAAAATTGATTTGTATATTCTTTGCCTCTGAGTCCTTGTGGGATTTTTTTTTTTTAATTCAAACAGAAAGTCACAAAAATTATAATCATCCTCATCAGTTCACTCAGTCCCATGTAATTTGTTTTTTCATCTTGTTCTTTTTTTAGCACTTTCTGAGTTCATCAGTTTTTCATTAGAGTTCTGAAAATGCTTATTCATTCAGTTCAGCAGTACAGTTACCAGAAACCTGTACTTGTCAGAGTCTTTTCTATGAGTTGCTTGAAGATGAACCCCTTTTATAGGAACATATTTGCAAAAGCATCAGAGTACACCCAGAACTGTCTGTAAATGACAAAATACTTAAAAATGACCACAGTTAAAGATTTGATGAAAGTTCATAATAGTGCAATTGACAAGGAAATTTAGTTATTTCTGAGATATACATTTTAAAGTAATAACTAGAATTATGACTTATAACATTATACCAGAACATATAAGATTTTTAGAAATTTCACGTAATGTCTGAAACATTTATATTAACATATTTCCATACAAATAACCCAATGAAAGTTTAGTATTAGTTGTTTTGTTTGTTTGTTTGTTTATACTGCAGGTTCTTATTAGTCATCAATTTTATACACATCAGTGTATACATGTCAATCCCAATCGCCCAATTCAGCACACCACCATCCCCACCCCACCGCAGTTTTCCCAACTTGGTGTCCATATGTCTGTTCTCTACATCTGTGTCTCAACTTCTTTTTTTTCTTTTTTTAAAAAAAAAAAACAAACACAGCTTCCCTGGGCTTTCATTTTCTAGTTCCTTAGTTCTAGGACAAGGTCCAGGAATCTATTTTTTATTGTCCTAAATGATTCTTAAGTCCCGCAGACTCAGGACCCACCCACTAGGGCTACAGATCCAAGACTTTTGGATTTCACAGAAAACCAACAAGGTTTACATATGCATGTACGTGCACACACACACACACACACACACACACACACACACAATCAAGGGACTCAATGCAGGTGCCGTATATTTTGCTCAGTAAGGATATTATAAAACATCAGGAGAAAAGCACATTGCCATTTATGTCTCCTGGATAAAACTATGACCCCATCAGCACTACTTGGTAGAGCCCTGAGTGTGGGCTCAGCCCTGGCCCAGGTCCTGGTGGGAGGTGGGGGACACTGCAAGACGATCCCTGCCTGAGGGGCCTACAGCCTGGGAAAGGTGGGGCACGGGGTAAGGGTCACTGACTGAAGAACAGTTCATGTCTGTTTCAGTGACAGGGAAGGTCAGAGCAGAAGGGGGCTCTACCAGGCCAGGACCACAGGGCAGGACTTCATAGCTGAATGGGAACCTAGGAGGGGAGAGGGAGGGGTGACGTGAGGGTGAGGAGGCGGCCTGGGTGAGCATCACCAGCCCAGAGAGCCTTGTCTCCTCAAGAGAGAACTTAACTAGCCTCGTCGCCCGAAAGAACTTGAATAACCCATTGAGGAGGGAGCTGAAGGCAGATATCAGCCGAGCACTAAAACTGGGCTCTGTAACTCTGCTGTGCATCTATAATTTAGCACCTGTGTATGCTTTGTATAAGTATAGTAGAGCATAAAGCGCTGGGGGCCTGGATTCAACGCCCAGCTCTGCTTGGACAGGTCACATGACTTCACTGAGTCTGTTCCCTTATCCAAACGATGGAAGTAATATCCGCCTCCCAGGGATGTTGTCAGAATTAGATGAGTGACTCAGTTCAACCATGACCCTTTCTATGAAACTTCTCTGTTCTCAGCCTCCTCATCCCCTAGTTGGAAATAATCATTCACACTTTGTGCTCTATTGTACTTTGTAGAGATTTCTAACACATTTTGTAACATGTTTGTATCTCTCTACTAGACTAAGAGCTCCTTGAGGAGAGAATTATATCTTACTCATGTTAATCCCCAGTGCCTAATGCACTGCCTGTTACAACTAAAAACTCAATAAATATCTGTTGAAAGACAGAAAGAATGAATATGCTTTGTAATACATACATATTTATAATGTATGTGGATATTATTATATAATATATTATAATATGTATAGTATAAAACATTATAAAAATGGTAGAAACTACTTCCATTCCATGTATGAACTTGCCCCTTTTGCAGTATTTCTGTGCTCCTAATGACCAAGTGGTACAATGACTAAGTTTTCACATGACAAAGGAAGTTTGCTAAAAGAGAATTCAGGGTAAGGACTTTAAAGCTCCCCCCACCCCACAGGGAAGAGCAGCCCCTTGAATCTTTGGGGTGGTGAGAGATAATCTTTTCGTGAGACCCCCCCCCCCCGATGTTTTGTAATTAAGGGTTAGTATAAAGACTGCTGTATTCAGGCAGCTATGAGTCAGAGTGTGTTGTTAATGCCATGGCTAAGGATTCAACAAACACTAGTAATTAGTAAGTGTGTTCATTGTACTTTAGTTTATATTTTCATCACCAGAGGCAATTATTCACTTAAGTAAATATTTTGGCCTGATGATAGGTAATAATACACAAAAGTGTACTCACATTTCCTCAAGTATGCCTGAAATTCACAAATCTATCCAGGTTCACCAAACATTTGTCATCACCTCTAATCACAGTGCAAGCCTTACATAAACAGCTAATTGGCCTTAAGAATAGAAGGGCAAATGGAGCCGCTATTTGCGAACACGTTAATTATCTTTTCTGGCTATGGTTATTAGTTGACCTTTAGTTTTCTCTGAGGCTACCAATATGTAACCACCTCTGCTCCATCAGATGGACCCCAAGAACTTCCAGCGACAGCGTGCTCTCCTTTTCAGATAGGTGTAGTCATCGTGAAAATCATCCTTGTTTTGGCAAAGACTGGCTAAATGTCAGCAAACCTATTTCCTCTTCTCCCTGGGAACACAGCTAGACTGTATTTCCTGGGTCCCCTTCAATTAGAAACAACATGTGACTAAGTTCTAGCCGCTCCAGGCACAGGAACGTATCCCATTTGTAGGCTGGAACTTCCACTGTGTTCTCTGCCCCTCATCTGCCAGCTGGATGCAGAGGAGTCAGAGAGACATTAAGAGATGACTGAGCCCCTGGAATGAGGTCCCTGAGGCTCAGCTTGGAGGCTACATCAGTAGGTGTAATCTACTTAGGCTAGGTGGGGAATTCACGAATATTTATCATGTTTTATAATTTACGTAAATGTTACATTTTATTTTTTGCACATACCTTGGTTAATAATAATAGTTAAGAACACACTTTCATCATTGGTTCATACAATTCATTTCTCAAAAAAGAAAAAGAAGTCAGGTGCCAGGGTACATGCTGGCTTGAAAAAGGAGAGATATTGGAAGCAAGATAACCACTAGAAAGGTGATTAAAACAGTCCAAGTGAGAGAGGATAGGGGCCAGAACCAGAGCAATGCCCTGGGAATGAGAAAATTGTTGGGTCTGAGGGTCATTGAAGTCAGGACCCAGAAAACATGGAGAAAATGTCCACACTTGGTAATCAGACTCACAGTAGCAAATTCTGAGGCCTATGTTGTAGTTAATGAATAGCTAAAGAAATGTAATCAAAGCTAATTCTATACTTCTACTACTTAGAAAACTGTTCTTAAACATTAATGGTCCAACTTATTGAGTTAGTTGATATTAATGACAGACCAGAACACCACATCTACTTCCTAACTACCCTCCAAAACACTTCTGTAGTACATGGAACAACAATTTCTATTTCACATGCAATAACGTTAAGCCTATTTAAAAAATAAATATCAAGATGAATAATATCTAAAATATAATTATAGAAACTCTCATATTTAAATATTTATGCTCAAAATTTAAAGCCGACTTAGGGCACAATCACAGACCACATCTTTAGAATTACAAGCCCACAAAAATAACCAGCTTTGTTCTATCATATGAAAAATTCAACATATTCTCACATTACTCTAATTGTGTTTTGTTGAATAATTTCAACCTGAAGTTCTAGCATCAAATAAGAAATAAAGTATATTCTTCCCTGGGAAACTTCTTAAATTAGTTTGAGGACCTAAGAAATACTGATGTTAAAGAAAAATCACTGAATAATGTTTTTAAAAATTATTTATATATATTCTTTATAAGAATACACCAGAATCATAAGGACACAAAAAATGAAATTAACATTTACTGGAAAATCTATATTAGACAAATACTTTCATATTAATTACACATACAATATTTCTAAAAACTGACTACTCCTATACTGCAGAGCAAATCTTAACAAATATCGAAAGAATTGACATCACAAACGATATTCTCTGACCATAGTAAAAGTATTTTTTTTTAATAAGGATTATTTTATGCTGATTACTTTTTTTTTTTAAGATTTTTTTTTTTTTTTTTTAGAAATTCACGTTCTTTTATTTATTTATTTATTTATTTATGACTGTGTTGAGTCTTCGTTTCTGTGCGAGGGCTTTCTCTAGTTGCGGCAAGTGGGGACCACTCTTCATCGCGGTGCGCGGGCCTCTCACCATCGCGGCCTCTCTTGTTGCGGAGCACAGGCTCCAGACGCGCAGGCTCAGTAATTGTGGCTCACGGGCCCAGTTGCTCCGTGGCATGTGGGATCTTCCCAGACCAGGGCCCGAACCCGTGTCCCCTGCATTGGCAGGCAGATTCCCAACCACTGCGCCACCAGGGAAGCCCAAAAGTATTTTTTAATATTTAAAACATACTCCTGAGTGCTTCACATGTCAAAGAAAAAACAAAGATTGAAATTATAAAATAATTAAAACTAAATCATAAGAAAAACAAGATAGGAACTTATAGGATGCTGTTAAAGCAGTAATGACAGGAAAATTCATAGCCTAACATGTATGTATTATAGTGAAAGATATTCTAAACATTAATAAGATAAATAGACAAAGAGTTAGAAATAATGCAAAGGACTAAACACACACACATAGGCATACAGAGGGGGAAAAGAAGAAAGTATTATAAAGGAAAGAGCAAAACTTGAAAAAAAGTTTAAATACAATAAGTAATAACAGGAATTTTAAAAGAGAAAATAAATACAAATAAAGTAAAATTTCTTTTTAAATTTAGGAGAATGCTGTGAAAACAATAGGCCAGGGACTTCCCTGGTGGCACAGTGGTTAAGAATCCGCCTACCAATGCAGGGGACACGGGTTCGAACCCTGCTCTGGGATGATCCAATGTGCTGCAGAGCAACTAAGCCCGTGCGTCACAACTACTGAGCCTGCACTGTAGAGCCCACGAGCCACAACTACTGAGCTCACATGCCACAACTACTGAAGCCCATGCACCTAGAGCCTGTGCTCCGCAACAAGAGAAGCCACCACAATGAGAAACCCATGCACCACAACAAAGAGTAGCCCCTGCTCGCCGCAACTAGAGAAAGCCCGCACGCAGCAACGAAGACCCAATGCAACCAAAAATAAATAAATAAAAATTAAAAATGAAAAAAACCCAAAAAACAATAGGCCAATCAGTTTTTAAAAAGGCTTAGCCATTCTTGACATTGGTCTTGGTGATGACTTTTTAGATCTGATACCAATAGTAAAGGCAACAAAAAGAAGCATAAAGAAATGAAACTACATCAAACTAAAAAATTGCTGCACAGCAAAGGAAACCACCAACAAAATGAAAAGGCAACCTACTGAATGGGAGAAAATATTTGCAAGTCATCTATCTGGTAAGGGATTAATATACAAAGTATATAAAGAACTCATACAGTAGGAAGAAAGAAGGGAGATTGGAAAGGCTAAAACAAAACTGCCATTGTTTCCAGAGGATATAATTGTCTACTGAGAATACTTGAGAATGTCTACAATCCCAATAGTAGTACTAATGAAAGAATTTTAGCAAAGTTGTATACAAAATCAATATATAAAAATCATCAATGTTCTTACAGGCCAACAATTATCGAATGGAAACTTTGAAAAGAAATAACATTTGTAACATCAACAAAAACTATAACGTACCTAGGAATAATTCTAACAATGATGCATAAGACATTTGTAGAGACAATTAATTTAAAAATTATTAAAAGAAACTTAAAGAACTTCAAAGAACTTAAAAACAACTTTAAATAGACTGTATGTCTTCCAAATTAGTGTACAAATTCAATGCAAAAAATAAAATTACCAGTAGGGTTTTTTTCCACATGATTTGGTCATCTAATTCTAAATTTAATATTTAAAAATATCCAAAACACTTGTGTAGATGAAGAGACTGTGGAGAAGAATTAATCTTATCTTACCAAATAAACTCACTAGAAAGTAAAGTAATTAAATGAGCATGGTATGGTAACATGGATAGACAAAAGACAAATGGGGAGAACAGAGAAACACAGATCTAAGTATATACACATATAAGCTTGGTGTCATAATAAGCCAGTGGAAAATGGCTAGTTAAGGAATGACGCCTATCCATATGGGAGGAAAACTGTGTCCCTACCCTACATGATGCACAAAAGAGGCATAATCCAGAGGTATTAATGGTTTAAAAATAAACATTCAAACCTTATAGGAGAAACTATAGAAAACATTAAAAACACAGTGGAAAGAAAAGCTACAAAATGGGAAACTATTTTTGCAACACATTATAATTTTAAAAGGATTAATATCTATAATATAAACAACTACTCAAATTAGAAAGAAAAATGAACAAAGGATATTTACAAACAATTCACAGAGAAATATATCTGAACAATAAATATGTGAAAATATGCCCCACCTCACTAATAAATAGAAAAATGCAAATTAAAATAATTAAATACCATTTCATACCAATTAGATTGCAAAACATTAAGTCTGATAACACTCCCATTCACTGCTGTCAGTTGGTACACCTAGGAGAGTGATTTGGTTGGTGATGTGCAGCCTAGCAGACACTAGAAGGTCTAGGTGTCTGTTCTTGAGATACTGGCAAACATGCTCCAGGAGACATACACAAGCATCTTTTCCCAATTCTTGGTGTTCCAAACTTTCATGACAGTTGCCTTGATGTGGGTCTTTTTTCATTCATGTGCTAAGCACACGGTAGACTTTTTTTCTTTCTTTCTTTCTTTCTTTTTGGCTGCTTTGGGTCTTCAGTTGCTGTGCGCGGGCTTTCTCTAGTTGCGATGAATCGGGGCTACTCTTTGTTGCAGAGCATGGGCTCTAGGTGCACGGGCTTCAGTAGTTGTGGCACATGGGCTCAGTAGTTGTGGCACATGGGCTTAGTTGATCCGCGGCATGTGGGATCTTCCTGGACCAGGGATCGAACCCGTGTCCCCTGCATTGGCAGGTGGATTCTTAACCACTACGCCACCAAGGAAGTCCCAGTAGACTTTCTTCATCTAGAAATTAACGTACTTAAATTCTTGGAAATGTTAGCACATTTACTTCTTTGATAAATTCCTTCATTCCAAACAGCTTACAAACATAGTTTCCCCCCAAAAGAGGCCAGGTCCATGCCTGCAAACCCTACAATAAATAAAGCCCACCAGTTGATAACTCTACCTGCACTTTCCCTCAACTACCTCGTGAATCATGTATATAGTTAGGCAAGGATTATGGGTGAGGAAAGTCTCCAACATGAATGACAGAGACAAAGCAAACAAAGAAAAGAGACAATGCAGGGCAGGGAAGCAAGTTCTTCCCTTGCAGCCTATGAATTAGGAGCTGTACACGGGACTTGGGGTCAGTGTTACTCAAGAATCTCCAGAGAAACAGAACCAATGGGAGATATAGATAATCTATAGATAGAGATGATAGAAATAAAGATAGAGATATGATCTGGCTCATGCAGTTGTGGACTGGCAACTCCTAAATCTTTGAGGCAGACTCTTGGGCTGGTAATTCCAGCAGGAGTTGATTTCAGTCGAGTCTGAAGGAAGCCCTGAGGCAGAATTTCTTCCTTTTGGGGGGGCTCAGTGTTTTTATTTACAGCCTCCAACTGATTGGATGAAGCCCACCCATATTATGGAGGATAATCTGCTTTTCTCAAAGTCTGCTGCTGCTGATAAATTTTTTTTAGTTTGCCTATTTTTAAATTTTTTAATTCAGATAGAATTGACATATAACATTGTAGTGGCTTCAGGTGTACAGCATAATGATTTGATATTTGTGTATATTGCAAAATGATCACTCAAGTAAGTCTTATTAACATCCATCACCATATATAGTCACAAAATTTTTTGTTGTTGTGGTGAGAACTTTACAGATCTATTCTTTTAGAAACTTTGAAATATGCAATACAGTATTATTAACTGTAGTCACCATGCTGTACCTTACATCCCCAGGACTTATTTATTTTATAACTGGGCATTTGTATCTTTTGGCCACATTCACCCATTTTGCCCACTCCCACCCTCCCACCTCTGGCAACCATCAATCTGTTCTTTGTATCCTTGAGTTCAGTTTTTTGGTTTTTTGGGGGGTGTGTGTATGTGTGGGTTTTTTTTTTTTTTTAGATTCCAGATATAAGTGAGGGCATATGATATTTCTTTTTCTGTCTGACTTATTTCACTTAACACAATGCCCTCAAGATCCATCCATGTTGTCACAGATGGCAAGATTTCATTCTTTTTTATGGCTGAATAATATTTCATTGTGTATATATAATATGTATACCACATTTTCTTTATTCATCCATCCATCAATGGACACTTAGGTTGCTTCCATATCTTGGTTAGTGTAAATAACACTGCAATGAATATGGGGGTGCAGATATCTTTTTCTGAATTAGTGTTTTGGTTTCTTCAGATAAATACCCAGAAGTGGAATTGCTCGGTCCTATGGTAGTTCTATTTTTATTTTTTTGAGGAGACTTCATACAGTTTTCCAATGATTGTAAATGTTAATCATATCTAACTGTCTTCACAGCAACATCTAAACTGGTTTTTGACCAAACAGCTGGGCACTGTAGCTTAGCTAAGTTGACACATAAAATTAATCATTACAGAGTCTCACTGTTGTTCATGTCCCACATATCAGACATTTACGTAGCACTTACTTCGGGTTTTTTAATTTTTAAAAGAATGTTATTGAAGTATAGTTGATTTACAATGTTGTATTAATTTCTGCTATACAGCAAAGTGACTCAGTTATACATATATATTCTTTTTCACAGTCTTTTCCATTATGGTTTATCACAGAATTTTTTGTCATATTTTTGGACATTGCATATTTCAAGAAAAATTTATTGCTCCTTTTATTGAGTTTTTAAAAATATTTTATTTTATATTGGAGTAGAGTTGATTAACAGTGTTGTGTTAGTTTCAGGTGTACAGCAAAGTGATTCAGTTATACGTATACATGTATCTGTTCTTTTTCAAATTCTTTTCCCAATTAGGTTATTACAGAGTACTGAGCAGAGTTCCCTGTGCTATACAGTAGATCCTTGTTGGTTATCCATTTTAAATATAGCAGTGTGTACATGTCAGTCCCAAACTCCCAGCACTTACTTTGCATTAGGCACTTTTCTAAGCACTTTACAAATCTTCATAGCAATCACTGAAGTATTTACTGTCATTATCCCACTTTTCAGGTGAAGAAAGAATGCCCAGAGTGTTAAGGTTATACAGCTAGGTATGCCAAAGATCCCCCACTCCTCCTCCTCCTCCTCTTCCTCTTTCTTCTTCTCAACCCCTTGAAAAAATAAAGCCATTCTTAGCTTGCGGTCTGTAAACAGATGTCCAGGCCTCCCCCTCCAAAGATTTTAATCCATAGGTGTGGGTACCCGACTGTGACATGTGCTTTAACTTGCCCCTTGGGGACTCAGGAGCATCCCCAAAGTTGCAGGGCAGCAAGAAGTCATTCCTTCCTTCCTTCAGTCGTTCAACATGTATCCATTGAGCTTCTGTTTGGGACACACAGAGTGAGCAAGGCAGACATGATTTCTGATAGGCAAAGCTTACAGCCTAGCTAGAGAGACAGATGAACCAGTGCCTTAAGTTCAGAGAAACCTGGAGGGCCTTATTTAGTGAATAGACCTGGAGCTTCTCAAGAATAGTCATGGGAGAGGAAGGCTTCGTCCAAGCAGGTTGCATTTCTAAGGTGTGCAGATCATCTCCAGGCCAAAGGGATTTCCTGTCTTCCTGTTCTCTGCATATGGACCCTTCCGGCTTTCTGCTGGTCTCCCATTGGCTTCATAGTGATTTGAATCTACTATTTTAATACATTTTTTCCTTTCAACTTTTCTCTTCGACTTTGGCTGGTGATGTGCAGCCTAGCAGACACTAGAAGGTCTAGGTGTCTGTTCTTGAGATACTGGCAAACATGCTCCAGGAGACATACACAAGCATCTTTTCCCAATTCTTGGTGTTCCAAACTTTCATGACAGTTGCCTTGATGTGGGTCTTTTTTCATTCATGTGCTAAGCACACGGGAGACTTTTTTTCTTTCTTTCTTTCTTTATTTTTGGCTGCGTTGGGTCTTCAGTTGCTGTGCGCGGGCTTTCTCTAGTTGCGATGAGTCGGGGCTACTCTTTGTTGAAGAGCATGGGCTCAATTTCAATTCCTGCCGTAAGCTTGAAAGTATCATGGTATAGTTTGAAAAGAATTCACTAGGAAGGAAAAATAGTGAAATGGCTATCCCAGTAAAATCATAGAAAATGTAGAATTTAGAATTGGAAATGCCTCATTTCTCGTCCTGCAACTGTGTTCACTTCTGTGCCTTTGAAAGTCCTTATATTCTCATCCCTTTTCTTTTGGTTTTGAACAAACCGGGTAAAAAGATACACCCCAAAGCTTTGGGAGGGCCTCGTAAACTGGTATCTAGGCAGAGTATAGCAGTTCTGCCTTCCGGGTATCTGGTTATGAGTTTCTAAAGCTCTTGCTTCACCCAGTCTACTCTGATGCTCAGGTCTCTAGAGGCAAGCTTTGAAAATGACCTGCGCCTCTTTTACAGTACGTGGCCCATTTTTAATCAGGTTGCTTGTTTTCTTATTACTGAGTTTTAAGAGTTTGTTGTATATGTTGGATAGCAGTTCCTTATCAGGTATGTGTTTTGCAAATATTTTCTCACAGCCTGTGACTTGTATTCTCATTTTCTTGGCCACGTCTTTTGTAGAGCAGAAGTTTTAAATCTTAATGAAGTCCAGCTTATCAATTATTTCTTTCATGGATCATGTCATTGGTGGTGTATCTAAAAAGTCATCATCAAACCCAAGGTTATTTAGATTTTCTCCTATGTTTGGAATACTTTTCAGCAATAAAAAAGAATAAAATATTTATGCTCAACATGGATGAACCTCAAAACAATTACCCGAGTGGAAGACAGGCAAAAGCAGAGTACATCTTTTTTTTTTCAACATCTTTATTGGAGTATAATTGCTTTACAGTGGTGTGTTAGTTTCTGCTTATAACAAAGTGAATCAGCTATACAGTACATCTTGTATGATACCAGCTATATAAATCTTTAGAAAACACAAACTAATCTACAGTGATCGAAGACAGATTGTGGTTGCCTGGGGAAGAGAGTGGGGGGGGGGGGAAGGGACTGGAGGAGAGGATTAGAAAGGGGGTGAGGAGACCTTTTGCGGGGTTGGATGTGTTCACTATCTTGATTGTGGTGATGGTTTTACATGTATATACATATGTCAACACTTGTCAAATTATATAGTTTAAATAGGTGATGTTTATTACATGTCAATTATACCTCATAAAGTTATTAAAATAATACTTATGTGATAGATGCAGAGATTAAAGAAGAGGGAATGAGAAGGTCTGATCTATATGGTAAATTTTTCTAAAAGTTGGAGATGGGGCATCTAAAACACAGGTCAAAGCAGTTTTATATACAGGTAGGGACATCCCTTCGGTCACAGGAGGGAGAAAAGAGAGGCTGGGGAGAGATGTATAGGTGTGTAGGTTTGGTCATAGGGAGTTGAGGGGGGGGGGGTCCCATCTAATGGCTTCTTTTTTTAAAATTGTAATTGAAGTAGAGTTGATTTTACAGTGTTGCATTAGTTTCAGGGTACAGCAAAGTGAATCAGTTATACATACACTTATATCCATTTTTTTTTTTTAATGAAAAGCTGGATGCAAAATCATCTGCTGAGAGTGAGGTGGAGAGGGTTTGAAATGGTCACTGCAGATGGAATGCGGTGTCTCGAAGAAGGAAGACTGGATTCTGGAAAGCACTGAGGCACCAGGGGGTCGCTAGCATGGACGGACAGTGGTCCCCTGCCCTTCCGCGGGGTTTCCTCCAGCAGGGCCATCTGATGCCCTCGTGCAAACGAACGCTGGGCAAGTAGATAGTTCAGTTCACATGGGGTTGGAGGTCTTGCTAGACAGCAATTACAAAAAGATAAATAGGAAGGAAGTTCAGAGTATTAATGGAGCGTGAAATCTAAGGTGAAAAAGGAGTGAAATTATGTAAGGAGAAAGCTAACATTCTGTAAGAAAACAAACCTAGGAATGGGGGTTCTGATGGCATCTGAAAATAGTTGTAGAGGAAATACAGTAAGTCCCCTACATACAAACGAGTTCCGTTCCAAGAACATGTTCGTAAGTCCAGTTTGTTCATAAGTCCAACAAAGTTAGCTTAGGTAACCAACCAACACAGTTGTCTGTATATAAATACTTTTCACACAAATAATCCATAACAAACAAACAAACTCAAAAAATAAAGAAAACATGTTTAATCTTACGGTATAGTACCTTGAAAAGTACAGTAGTACAGTACAACGGCTGACATCCAGGGGCTGGCATCGAGTGAACAGGCAGAAAGAGTTACTGACTGGAGGAGGGAGAGGAGGTGGGAGATGGTAGAGCTGAAGGATTGTCAGCAATAGGAGACAGAGGGCAAGCTGCAATTTCACTCACGCCTGACGTTGATGGCACAGGTTCTGGTTCCTTGCTGGATTCAATTCTATCTACACTCTTGAAAAAATGATCCAGTGACAGCTGGTAGTAGTTCTTTTTTCTCGTCATAGATGACATAGTAGCACTGGATTGCATTCTGAATGGCTGCTGCAACCTTCGTGTACCGTTCTACGTTCAGGTCCTGTGCCTCAAAAATTAACAGTGCCTCCTCAAATAAAGAAAATCCCCTTGCCATTTCCTGCATCGTGAATCTCTTCAGTTCTTCAGTTACTTCTTCTTCCTCTGTCTCTCTTCGTCCTTTTTCTGGGCCTCCAATTCCATCAGGTCTTCATTAGTAAGCTCCTCATGTTACACAGCAAGGAGTTCAATGAAGTCATCCTCTTGCAGATCTAGCTTGAAATAAAGATACTGTACTACTGTACTCTACACAGTACTGTACAGTAAAGTACACAAAAGCACAACCACTTGTAGAGGATGCACGCATGTGACAAGGTACGCCAGACACATGAACTAACTTACGTGATTGGACATGTGAACACATGTTCGCATCTTTGAAAGTTCGCAACTTGAAGGTTCATATATAGGGGGCTTACTGTAGTTGAATTAAGAATGGGAGGAATTGAAAGCAGTGATCAGAGAGCAGAGAGTAAATGCTTGAACTAGTCATGTTCAAGGTAGATAAGCTTTGGATGGTAACAAAGTTCATGGTGTGATTGTTGAGTTGGACACTGGGGGCCTTGGCGTGGGAACTTAAGAAAGTCTATGTGGATGTACTATTGGGAAGATTGTCTGGATTTTGCTGATTGCCATCACTGGAGCATCGTTTAACATGTTCTCTCTTCCTTTATTTTCTGTAAATTGATATTTTGATGTAGAAAGTTAATCAGGTTGAGGTTTGTTTGTTTGTTTTTGCTTTTGTTTCATTTTTTTCTTTTTTTTGCAAGACTCCTTCACAGGTAGTGGTGTGTACTTTTATCAGGACATATGTGGTGTCTGGTTGTGTCTCTTTCTGTGATACTTGCATACGTTGGTGATCTTCACCCAGATTTGCTTATTCTGAATGGTGACGTTCTAAATCAATCATTCCTTGTTCACTTACTATCTTCCATAAAGAGAAAACTCCCCTCATCAATTATTTAGTTACCTGAAGGTACAGTTCATAAAGGGTAAATGTTTTCCCTTTATTTACTAATTTTCAGAATCATGAGTTGCCTTCCTAGCATTCCTCCAAAGGTGATGAATTAGTTTTATTTTCAAAATTCTGAAGACGTGGATTTATACATATTTGATGTGCTTCAACCCATTGCAATTTTTATTCTTACCAACACTTGCTTGTCCCACTTTTGGTCAGTGGAAGCCTCTTCAAGTTAGCTCCTGTGTCCCTTACATCCTTGTCACATGACCTAGTGGTGTTTAATAGTTTCACTGTCTTCTGGAACAAGCAGACATTCCAAGACAGACTTATGTAGTTCCTGCCTCAGACCTGGAATGAGCCGTTTCCAAGGAGTCCTGATTCCTTTCAGTGGGAAATAAAATATAGAGACCATCATCTAGGTGCCTGGAGTTTCCACTGCCACTGGGTTAACCACTGTTTCTTGGTCTTTTCCGAAGGCAGAGCTAGGAACCACTTTTTTTTTTTTTAAGATAAAATACATCATGAATTCATACTGATGTCAGTTGCTTTAACATTCATGGAAACAAAACATCCAATTTACAAATAAATTGCAAGTTTGAAAAAGAGATGGAAGGGAAACCTATAGATATAAAAAGACTTAAAGGATACGCCAGCTATGAGAATGTCACCCCAAATAACTTTATATTAGTGCTTTTTGTTTCAGCATATGTAAAATAATATGTAGAAATGTAAAAGATCCACTGAGCATTTTTTGTAAATCTTGAAAGAAGTAAAAAGTGAGGTAAATTGAACTTTGGAAACTCACCTGAATTGAGCGCATATAAATTCTCTTATGCTATTTTTTTCCCCCATATTTTGCTTATTTATTTATTTATTTATTTATATTTTTGGCTGTGTTGGGTCTTCGTTTCTGTGCGAGGGCTTTCTCTAGTTGTGGCAAGTGGGGGCCTCTCTTCATCGCGGTGCGCGGGCCTCTCACTATCGCGGCCTCTCTTGTTGTGGAGCACAGGCTCCAGACGCGCAGGCTCAGTAATTGTGGCTCACGGGCCTAGTCGCTCCGCGGCATGTGGGATCCTCCCAGACCAGGGCTTGAACCCGTGTCCCCTGCATTGGCAGGCAGATTCTCAACCACTGCGCCACCAGGGAAGCCCATCTTATGCTATTTTTATGAATACTTTTTTTCACCTTTATGAATAAAGCTAGCTTTGAAGCAAACTCTGTGTCAACCAGTGTTTTAAACAGTTAGAACCTGACACTGGGTCTAAAACCAGCTTGATTCTGGAAAGTAAGTCTTGTACAGCTGCCTCTGTGTGAAGAAGCTTTTTTAAGAAATATGCACTCATTGAATTCTTTGATTGCCATGACGATACACTGGTGTTCCAATGTCCAGACAGGCACATAGCCTTGATAACGAAAGCAAATATTTGCCATCCTTAGAAAGCAATACAAAACAACCAGCTCCAGCACATCTCAAGCTTTTGTGTGTGTGCATGAATACTCCTTCTTGCATGTTGAACATCTGCTTTCATTGTCCTTGTATCTCTGTAACTATGCTTTGATTCACAGTGACTTTCTCAAATTATGGAATTTATTTGCATTGAACACATACTGCATATAAAAAGAAATAAATGGCTGAAGGAGAAGCCAAGAGGAGGAGGTTAGGGAGGAGCAGGAAAAGGAAGACTAGCTCTGGGACCTCTGAGGGCCGAAGCATGATGATCTAGGTCCAGAACCGGAGCTCCAAGGCTGGCCCAGACCTCAGAGTTCACCCAAGGCTGCCAAGAAAGAGCAGCGCCCACGTCCGGAGCTCGCACTCCAGGCAGCTCCTACCGAGGGTCTCCCAGCTTCTCTGTACCACTCCCACTTTGGGGTGGAAGTCCCCTAGCACTGCTTGCCGCTCCATAGCGAGGACCTGTGCTGTCACTGTGCTTCAGATGTGACCCCTCCCACCGAGCTTCCTCCAAATGCTAGAACCCCTTTCCAAGGTCACTGCTAATGACAACAGACCCCAAAACCCCGACTATTCCCAAGCTTCTGGAAACACAATAGAAGAGGTGGGAGGAGGACTGGCTTTTTTCCAGAACAGGTGGGTAGATGGAGGGCTTGATCATTCACACTCGAGGGGCAGACTGAGCTCTGTTCTCTGCACCCCATGCTGCGAGGGCATGCTGAGACAGGTACCCCAGTGACAGCTGTGGGAGGCGGGGCAAGGGCACCAGCAGGGGAGGCTGAGGACACGGGGGTCTGCCCACCTCAGATCAGGCTCAGCCCTCTTAGCAGCAAGCACAGGCCCAGTTTGGGGGGGAGAAGGACCCCCAGCTGTGTTAGGGAGACCTCACCACGTTGGCCCGGCTTCCCTATCTCTGAGCAGAGATGCTAATAGTGCCAGCTTCACGGGCTGCTGAGGTGTTAGATGTGATGATGTAAGTGGTCCTCACTGCGGGGCCCGGCGTCTGGTCAGAGTGCATAGAGAGACTCGGACCAGGGTCTGCTACTCTCGGCAGACCTACCTGTGTGTTCACGGAGCTGGGTGCTTGGGAAGGGATGCCACCCGGAGGAGGGGAGCCCCGGCAGTACCGGCACGTCGACCGAGGATCCCCGAGGGGCAAGGACTCGCCCGACAGGCCTTGGGGTTCCTGGAGCCACTTGGCGCAGGTGCACTCAGCCGAGACAAAGGGGTGAACGCCAGACCCCGCAGTCCTGCCGGCCAGATGACACCCGTCTTGACGGACAGCGTGAGCGCGGGGCAGCTCCCGGGCCCTGGCTGCATTCTTGAGCTGCAGGAGAGGCCGCCCTTGGGTTTCGGGTCGTTCACTGACCCGAGGCCCTACTTCCTCGTCCTCTCCTCCCCTAGGCCCTCCCCACCTTCTTGTTAAAACTGTTTAAAGTGAATGATCTTATTCATAAAGCAGGGGTGATGACAGTTTGCAGAGCTAAATGGGCACTTAACTGTGTGTCTAATAAATCTGCAACCAAAGTAAACAGAGGGAAGAGGGTTTGGGAAGGAAAGGAGGTCAGGTATGAAAAGAGCCTGTCACAGTGATTTACCAGCCCTCACAGCAGGCAGCGTCCACCCTGCACCCTCCTGGCCACCACTGGCCCGGAGCAGCAAGGGATGGATGGTGCACATGGCTGGATGGGCCCACACGGCTGGGCGGGCACAGACGGCTGGACGGGCCCACATGGCTGGATGGGCACACACGGCTGGACGGGGGAGGAGGTGGGGAGGGCTGCGCATGCACCGCCCACTGGAGAGGCAAGTGCAGAAGGAGGCCAGGAGGCCGAAACATGCTGGTGCCGAACCCCATTCTTTTCAGGATCCGCACCCGGATTACAGCTGTTGTTACCAGGACCTTTCTGCCGCCCCAAACCACCCTCCACCCAGGATTTGGGTGACAGTCTGGGATTAGAGGCATAATTCAGGTGACTTACCAAACACCTGTTGTTCCAGTGCTAATCACCCTCCCAGGTGCACAAGGGGCCAGCTTAACCCTCTCTTAGCGGCCCAGCCTGGCGAGGACATCGTGGGGATGCATCTTCCATGAATCACCTTCCTTGCCCAGAAAGAACACCAGCTCACAGGGTAGGGGCAGGGGCAAACACCACAGAAATCTACCTGGAACCCCTGCCTTCGCTCTGAAACTCACTGAAGTATAAGTGTCTCCAGCAAGATGTTAGCTTATTTGAGGGCAGAGACACATTCCTTGGCCCCCTCCTGCCTCCCCTGCCCTTGGCAGGCACAGGGGAGACACTGAGGAAGCACCTGATGACGCTGGTGGTGGCCCTAGAAGCCCGGGCACCCGGCTTTCTGAGGGCAGAGGATGTCACTGGCTTCCCACCTGGCTGCTGGAGCCTCTCTCAAGGGGCTGCCATCTCCCCCAGCCTCCCCCTGACCCCCCCCCCCAACTAGTAGAAAGGGTGTGTCAGGCTGCTGCCCACCCCAAGGCTTTTTTTTAAAAAATCTAACAGAAATACATTTATAATTTTTTTCTTATAGCTACTTTATCTATTTATTTATTTATTTTTTATTTTTGGCTGTGTTGGGTCTTTGTTTCGTGCAAGGGCTTTCTCTAGTTGTGGCAAGCGGGGGCCACTCTTCATCGCGGTGCGCGGGCCTCTCACTATCGTGGCCTCTCTTGTTGCGGAGCACAGGCTCCAGATGCGCAGGCTCAGTAGTTGTGGCTCATGGGCCCAGTTGCTCCGCGGCATGTGGGATCTTCCCAGACCAGGGCTCTAACCCGTGTGCCCTGCATTAGCAGGCAGATTCTCAACCACTGCGCCACCAAGGAAGCCCCACCCTGAGGCTTTAGACTTGGCTCCATGCTCGGAGCTGAGCCCTGGGTGCAGCTTTCACCTCCTGCCCTTGCCCCCCACCCCCTGCCATGCCCCATCCTCCAGGACCAACTCACCCCCCTTCAGCCATCTCTGCACAGCACCTCGTGAGCCAGGTCAAGCCACCTCACCCACCCACCACCAGCTACAAATATGATTTTGGTCTAAATAGGATTTAATTTAATTAAGTTGTTTATTTCACATTTAACATTATTTTTTACTATGTATAAAATATTTATGTTACAACTAACTGCTGAACAATTATCGACAAGAAGACACTAGAACTCACCAAAAAAAGATACCCCACATCCAAAGACAAAGGAGAAGCCACAATGAGACGGTAGGAGGGGCGCAATCACAATAAAATCAAATCCCATAACCACTGGGTAGGTGAGTCAGAAACTGGAGAACAATTATACCACAGAAGTCCATCCACTGGAGTGAAGGTTCTGAGCCCCACGTCAGGCTTCCCAACCTGGGGGTCTGGCAATGGGAGGAGGAATTCCCAGAGAATCAGACTTTGAAGCCTAGCGGGATTTGATTGCAGGACTTTGACAGGTCTAGGGGAAACAGAGACTCCCCTCTTGGAGGGCACACATGAAGTGGTGTGTGCATCAGGACCCAGGGGTAAGGAGCAGTGACCCCATAGGAGACTGAACCAGACCTACTTGCTAGTGTTGGAGGGTCTCCTGCAGAGGTGGAGGGTGGCTGTGGCTCACCGTGGGGACAAGGACACTGTCAGCAGAAGTTCTGGGAAGTACTCCTTGGCGTGAGCCCTGCTGGAGTCAGCCATTAGCCCCACCAAAGAGCTTGCAGGCTCCAGTGCTGGGTCGCCTCAGGCCAAACAACCAACAGGGAGGGAACTCAGCCCCACCCATCAGCAGACAAGTGGATTAAAGTTTTACTGAGCTCTGCCCACCAGAGCAACACCCAGCTCTACCCACCCCCAGTCCCTCCCATCAGGAAGCTTGCACAAGCCTCTTAGATAGCTTCATCCACCAGAGGGCAGACAGCAGAAGCAAGAAGAACTACAATCCTGCAGCCTGTAGGATGAAAACCACATTCACAGAAAGACAAACAAAATGAAAAGGCAGAGGACTATGTGCCAGATGAAGGAAAAGATAAAACCGCAGAAAAACAATTAAATGAAGTGGAGATCAGCAACCTTCCAGAAAAAGAATTCAGAATAATGAAAGTGAAGATGATCCAGGACCTCGAAAAAGAATGGAGACAAAGGGGCTTCCCTGGTGGTGCAGTGGTTGAGAATCTGCCTGCCAATGCAGGGGACACGGGTTCGAGCCCTGGTCTGGGAAGATCCCACATGCTGCAGACCAGCTGGGCCTGTGAGCCACAACTACTGAGCCTGCGCGTCTGGAGCCTGTGCTCCACAAAAAGAGAGGCCGCGATAGTGAGAGGCCTGCGCACCGCGATGAAGAGTGGCCCCCGCTTGCCACAACTAGAGAAAGCCCTAGCACAGAAACGAAGACCCAACACAGCCATAAATAAATAAATAAATAATTTAAATAAATAAATAAATAAACATTTAGGGGAAAAAAAAAAGAATGGAGGCAAAGATCGAGAAGATGCAAGAAATGTTTAACACCTAGAAGAATTAAAGAACAAAGACCTAGAAGAATTAAAGAACAAACAAACAGAGATGAACAATACAATAAGTACAATGAAAAATACTCTAGAAGGAACCAATAGAATAACTGAGGCAGAATAATGGATAAGTGACCTGGAAGACAGAATGGTGGAATTCACTGCCACAGAACAGATAAAGAAAAAAGAATGAAATGAAATGAAGATAGCCTAAGAGACCTCTGGGACAATGTTAAACGCACCAGCATTTGCATTATCGGGTTCCCAGAAGGACAAGAGAGAGAGAAAGGACCTGAGAAAATATTTGAAGAGATTATAGTCAAAAACTTCCCTAACATGGGAAAGGAATTAGCCACCCATGTCCAGGAAGTGAATAGAGTCCCAGGCAGGATAAACCCAAGGAGAAACATGCCAAGACACATAGTAATCAAATTGACAAAAATTAAAGGCAAAGAAAGATTATTAAAAGCAACAAGAGAAGAATGACAAATAACATTCAAGGGAACTCCCATAAAGTTAACAGCTGATTTCTCAGCAGAAACTCTACAGGCCAGAAGGGGGTGGCATGACATATTTAAAGTGATGAAAGGGAAGAACGTACAACCAAGATTCTCTATCAGGCAGGCAAGGATCTCATTCAGATTCGATGGAGAAATCAAAAGCTTTACAGAGAAGCAAAAGCTAAGAGAATTCAGCACCACCAAACCAGCTCTACAACAAATGCAAAGGAACATCTCTAAGTGGGAAACACAAGAGAAGAAAAGGACCTACAAAAACAAACCCAAAACAATTAAGAAAGTGGTAATAGGAACATACATATCGATAATTACCTTAATGTGAATGGATTAAATGCTCCAACCAAAAGACATAGGCTCGCTGAAAGGATACAAAAACAAGACCCATATATATGCTGTCTACAGGAGACCCACTTCAGACCTAGGGACACATACAGACTGAAAGTGAGGGGATGGAAAAAGATATTCCATGCAAATGGAAATCAAAAGAAAGCTGGAGTAGCAATACTCATATCAGATAAAATAGACTTTAAAATAAAGAATGTTACAAGAGGCAAGGAAGGACACTACATAATGATCAAGGGATCAATCCAAGAAGAAGATATAACAATTAAAAATATATATGCACCCAACGTAGGAGCACCGCAATACATAGCTATAAAAGAGGAAATCGACAGTAACACAGTAATAATGGGGGACTTTTACACCTCACACCAATGGACAGATCATCCAGACATAAAATTAATAAGAAAACACAAGCTTTAAAAGACACAATAGACCAGATTGATTTAATTGATATTTATGAGATTCCATTCAAAAACAGCAGATTACAATTTCTTCTCAAGTGCACACGGCACATTCTCCAGGATAGATCACATCTTGGGTTGCAAATCAAGCTCGGTAAATTTAAGAAAATCGAAATCATATCAAGCATCTTTTCTGACCACAGCACTATGAGATGAGAAATAAATTACAGGGAAAAAAATGTAAAAACACAAACAGATGGAGGCTAAACAATACGTTACTAAATAACCAAGAGATCACTGAAGAAATCAAAGAGGAAATCAAAAAATACCTAAAGACAAATGACAAAAGGACATGACGATCCAAAACCTATGGGATGCAGCAAAAGCAGTTCTAAGAGGGAAGTTTATAGCAATACAAGCCTATCTCAAGAAACAAGAAAAATCTCAAATAAACAATCTAACCTTACACCTAAAGGAACTAGAGAAAGAAGAACAAACAAAACCCAAAGTTAGCAGAAGGAAAGAAATCATAAAGATCAGAGCAGAAATAAATGAAATAGAAACAAAGAAAACAATAGCAAAGATCAATAAAACTAAAGCTGGTTCTTTGAGAAGATAAGCAAAATTGATAAACCTTTAGCCAGACTCATCAAGAAAAAGAGAGAACTCAAATCAATAAAATTAGAAATGAAAAAGGAGAAGTTACAATGGACACCGCAGAAATACAAAGCATCATAAGAGACTACTACAAGCAATTCTATGCCCATAAAGTGGACAACCTGGAAGAAATGGACAAATTCTTAGAAAGGTATAACCTTCCAAGACTGAACCAGGAAGAAATAGAAAATATGAACAGACCAATCACAAGTAATGAAATTGAAACTGTGATTTAAAATATTCCAACAAACAAAAGTCCAGGACCAGGTGGCTTCACAGGTGAATTCTATCAAACATTTAGAGAAGAGCTAACACCCATCCTTCTCAAACTCTTCCCAAAAATTGCAGAAGGAGGAACACTCCCAAACTCATTCTACGAGGCCACCGTCACCCTGATACCAAAACCAGACAAAGATACTACAAAAAAAGAAAATTACAGACCAATACCACTGATGAATATAGATGCAAAAATCCTCAATAAAATACTAGTAAACGGAATCCAACAACACATTAAAAGGATCATACACCGTGATCAAGTGGGATTTATCCCAGGGATGCAAGGATTCTTCAATATATGCAAATCATCAATGTGATACACCATATTAACAAATTGAAGAATAAAACCATATGATCATCTCAATAGATGCAGAAAAAACTTCTGACAAAAATTCAACACCCATTTTTTGGTAAAAACTCTTCCAGAAAGTGGGCATGGAGGGAACCTACCTCAACATAATAAAGGCCATATATGACAAACCCACAGCAAACATCATTCTCAATGGTGAAAAACTGAAAGCTTTTCCTCTAAGATCAGGAACAAGACAAGGATGTCTACTCTTGCCACTATTATTCAACATAGTTTTGGAAGTCCTAGCCATGGAAATCAGAGAAGAAAAAGAAATAAAAGGAATATAAATTGGAAAAGAAGAAGTAAAACTGTCACTGTGGATGACATGATACTATACATAGAGAATCCTAAAGATGCCACCAGAAAACTACTAGAGCTAATCAATGAATTTGGTAAAGTTGCAGGGTACAAAATTAATGCACAGAAATCTCTTGCATTCCTATACACTAACAACGAAAGATCAGAAAGAGAAATCCAGGAAACAATCCCATTCACCATTGCAACAAAAAGAATAAAATACCTAGGAATAAACCTACCTAAGGAGGTAAAAGACCTGTACTCAGAAAACTATAAGACACTGATGAAAGAAATCAAAAATGACACAAACAGATAGAGAGATATACCATGTTCTTGGATTGGAAGAATTAATTTTTTGAAAATGACTCTACTACCCAAAGCAATCTACAGATTCAGTGCAATCCCTATCAAGTTACCAATGGCATTTTTTACAGAACTAGAAGAAATCTTCTTAAAATTTGTATGGAGACACAAAAGACCCCGAATAGCCAAAGCAATCTTGAGGGGAAAAAAACAGAGCTGGAGGAATCAGACTCCCTGACTTAGACTATACTACAAATCTACAGTAATCAAGACAATATGGTACTGGCACAGAAACAGAAATATAGATCAATGGAACAGGATAGAAAGCCCAGAGATAAACCCACACACCTATGGTCATCTAATCTATGACAGAGGAGGCAAGGGTATACAATGGAGCAAAGACAGTCTCTTCAGTAAGTGGTACTGGGAAAACTGGACAGCTACATGTAAAAGAATGAAATTAGAGCACTCCCTAACACCATACACAAAAATAAACTCAACATGGATTAAAGACCTAAAGGTAAGACCAGACACTATAAAACTCTTAGAGGAAAACATAGGAAGAACACTCTTTGACATAAATCACAGCAAGATTTTTTTTGACCTACCTCCTAGATTAATGGAAATAAAAACAAAAATAAACAAATGGGACCTAATGAAACTTAAAAGCTTTTGCACAGCAAAGGAAACTATAAACAAGATGAAAAGACAACCCTCAGAATGGGAGAAAATATTTGCAAACGAATCAACGGACAAAGGATTAATCTCCAAAATATATAAACAGCTCGTGCAGCTCAATATTAAAAAAAAAACAGACAACCCAATCCAAAAATGGGCAGAAGACCTAAATAGACATTTCTC
Source organism: Balaenoptera physalus (assembly GCF_965194825.1). Classification (NCBI taxonomy): domain Eukaryota; kingdom Metazoa; phylum Chordata; class Mammalia; order Artiodactyla; family Balaenopteridae; genus Balaenoptera; species Balaenoptera physalus. The sequence continues at coordinate 5,647,458 of NC_138889.1, forward strand.
CAAAGAAGACATACAGATGGCTAATAAGCACATGAAAAGATGCTCAACATCACTAATTATTAGAGAAATGCAAATCAGAACTACAATGAGTTATCACCTCACACCGGTTAGAATGGTCATTATCAGAAAATCTATAAACAAATGCTGGAGAGGGTGTGGAGAAAAGGGAACCCCCTTGCACTGTTGGTGGGAATGTAAATTGATACAGCCACTATGGAGAACAGTATGGAGGGTCCTTAAAAAATTAAAAATAGAACTGCCATATGATCCAGCAATCCCACTACTGGGCATATACCCAGAGAAAACCATAATTCAAAAAGACACATGCACCCCAATGTTCACTGCAACGTTACTTACAAGAGCCAGGGCATGGAAGCAACTTAAATGCCCATCGACAGACAAATGGATAAAGAAGATGTGGTACATATATACAATGGAATATTACTCAGCCATAAAAAGGAACAAAATGCGGTCATTTGTAGAGATGTGGATGGACCTAGAGACTGTCATACAGAGTGAAATAAGTCAGAAAGAAAAACAAATATCATATATTAATGCATATATGTGGAATCTGGAAAAATGGTACAGATGAACCAGTTTGCAAGGCAGAAATAGAGACACAGATGTAGAGAACAAAAGTATGGACACGAGGGGGAAAGCAGGGGTGGTGGTGGGATGAATTGGGAGATTGGAGTTGACATGTATACACTAATATGTATAAAATAGATAACTAATAAGAATCTGCTGTATAAAAAATAATTTAATTTTTAAAAAGTAAAAAAAATATGTTGCATAAAACATTTATTTATTTTTGGCCACGTGGCTTTATTTTTATTTGGGTGGCTTGTGAGATCTTTGTTCCCCGACCAGGGATTGAACCTGCACCCTCAGCAGTGAAAGCGCAGAGTCCTAACCGCTGAACCACCACGGAATTCCCTAAATAGGATGTTAATTCTCTTTTAGACAAACACCTCTGTATGCGTCTTTTTCCCAGGCTGCTGGCTGCAACCCTGTCTGCGATCTCCTTGAAGGGGAATCTTCCAAGGGCATCTTCTTCAGAGCCCCATCAACACCTTCTCCCCCAAAGAGTTACCAAGATGGGGGTGAACTGACCCTTGGCCTTGCGGGCCACCAAGTTGGGGGTCCCCATCACCCCCTCCACCCTCTGTCCCTGGGGAAGCGGCCTGACACTGCTTCCCTTGGCAGATGGGACCGTTTCTGCAGACGACAGAGGTTTTTTGCTCTGCCTTCTCTCTTGTCTCTGAAAAACGCTGGCAACCCCCAGCCCTGCAGCCAGCGAGCGAGGCCCTAACAGGGGTCAGTGACCGGGAGAGCTGCTTCATGGCCAAGAGCTGGACTTGCCCTCCTGCTGAGAACTCAGAAGCTCTGGGCCAGGAACGGTGTCAGCAGGACACCAGGAGCACCTAGATCCTCCAAGTGCCTTGGGAGTCTCCGTGCAGAAAAAGAAACTCTGAAAAACAGCCTCGAGGAATTTACATTCTAACAGGGAAACAAAATAAATCCGTGTGCTCTTTGGAAGTATGGCAGGACCACAGTGATGATGACAAACGATGCATTTAGAGGAAGCAGCGAGAAGGAATGAACAGGTTAGACTGGGGTAGAGGTGAGGTTATTGAAGGGACAGGAAGACGTGGCTTCAGACTCATGCTGAGGAGGGTAAGGGAGTGGGAGCAGGGCAGGCAGGGAGAGGACATTGTCTCCTGGGCACAGAGCAGCTGGGGCGCAGCCTCACCGAGTAGGGCTGGAGGATGAGGGGAGGAGGGAGAAGCCTCTGGAGAAGCCTGGAAGATGCAACACTCAGTGAGGGTGGTGGAGAGGAGAGAATCGCAGGGGAGGTTTGTGTAGACACAGAGCAGCAGCCCCCGGTGCTCTAGGCAAACAGGTAATTCAGTGCATAGAAATCCTGAGAAGCAGGTGTGCTGTGTGTGTGTGTGTGTGTGTGCAAAGCACATTTCAGCTTTCTAACCCCAATGCTTCCTGCTCTTCAAATATGATGGGGGTAAGGTTTAGGCAGCACCTACAGAAAATTGCCAGTAGATCAGGCAAAGGCCTGGAGGCTGACCAGGGCTGCTGGGGAAGCCACTGGGACAGTCTTTAACCCGGTCCTGCGAAGTCCCGGCTCATTTTCTGCTGAGTCAACAACACGCCACCAGGCTGACAGAGCACAGCTTCTTGAGGAAAGAGCTTCGTGCCCTGCAGTCCAGCTCAAGCCCAGGCGTGGCCCAGGGCATGGGGCAAGGCTGGGTGGAACGAAGTTGAAGGATGGTGAGAAGGGCAGCGGAATCTATAAACAACTCTGAGGGAAGGTCACTGAGGTCTCCAGGCCCCCTCTCTAAGACGGTTCTAGAACCGACCAGTCTCTGAGACAAACCTGAAACCAGCCCAGTTAAGGTTGGTTTCTGATAGATCTGTCCGGTCCGGTTTGAGGGCCAGAAGCTCACAGCATGAGACCCACTGGGGGGCATCGTCTGAGTCAAGCTGGGTGAGTGTTGTCTCAGCAGACCTTTGTAGACCGTGGAGAAGGGGCGTGTAGGCCAATCAGGGGGGGCGCCGTGACCCAGAACAGGAAGGCAGTGCTCGACAAGCACCCCTGGGCACCCTGGGAGGCTGGGACCTGCCCCAGGAATCCAGGCGGTGGAGCAGAGGCAGGGAGGCCTCCTCCAAACCCCTGCTTTAGGACGAAGCCCCGTGCAGGGGGCAGGCTGCTGTGGAAGCTTTTCCACCCCCTGAAAAGGCGCAGGCGGTTTCCAGCGGGGGAGAGAGGGCACACTAACCACGAAAGCCCTCTGCAGGGACTCAGGCCCCCTGGCGTGGTTTTCAGCATGGCCCCCGACCAGCTACACCACCCAGGGTTGACGCTGAACCTCGCTCTGATGAATGGGGCTTCCTTTAAAACTGGAAGAAGCAGCCCATTTTGCAGTCTGAGGTGCAACATGAGCTAAAAGCGCTTGTAAGAGCCTGTCGCATCCTCGCGGGGAGGCCGCGTGGTCAGCTTCCCTCGGTGGTCAGTTTGCCACGGCCCTCTCCCTTCCTCTGGAAAACAAAAGGCAGCAGGTGACCGGACTCTCAAATAAGACCCAGAACCCTCAGGGGTCACCATCCTGGATGCCGGAGAAGGGAGAGAATGCTTTTGTTCAGCGGGGTCCTCAAAGGTAGATGACGGTAGGGGAACAGACGTCCAGAGGCCTCCGAGAAAGAAGGTGGAAAAGAGAGGAAACGGTCCCCCCTAGGAACCTGTGGAGCTGGTTTCTGGGTGCCGGTCACAGGGCTCGGGACCTGGAGGGAAAAGGGAAGGATGGGTGTGGAGAAGGAGCAGGGCGTGGCCCCAAAGCAGTGCCCGCCTGCACTGGAAAGGCCTCGCTCAGACCCATCTTTGATCCACGGGGCTGCGCTCTGCAGAGCTGTGGCTGGAGGACAAGCCCAGGGCTCGTCAGCGGAGGTGACCTTGGGCTCGGGGCTTCCAAAACAGGAGGAAAGATAATCCAGGCTCTTCAGCTCCCCACTCATCCCTTGAACCCTTAGGGCCAAGAAACAGTACCAAAGATGACAGGCCAGGAACTCAGGGCTGAAAGTCAGAAACAGGGCCCAGAACCAGGCTGGGGAAAACCGAGTGTGTGTGTGCACCTCTCTACCTGTGCAATGGCAGTCGCCGTCAGACACCTGAGAAGGACAGTGTGAGAGTCCAGACCCAGAGAGCAAAAACCAGCCTAAGAAAACGGTGTCCCAATGATGGCCTTTCTGGGGTGGGAGAGCAGGACAGAACAGTTCCTCAGGAGGGAGAATAAGCTGGCACAGACTCACCTGCTTACTTTGGCCGCGGCGACACCACATGGTGGGCAGGTCATAAAGCCGTGTGTGGGGTGGGCCGCAGGTGAGGGAGCTTTCTGCAGGCACGGAGCAAGAAACCCTGCCGACAGCTGGGGCGGGCCGCACAGACTGGTTCTCGGAGGCCAGATCCTTACCTCCTTGGTGTGTTCAGAGTTAGAAAGAGACTGCTTTCTCTTTGTTGATCTCAACAGCCAGGGGAAGGAAGGTGCTGCCTTAGCAAAGTCGAAATTGGAGTCACTAGGCTTGAATCCATTCCTGTCCAAAGGAGTTGTATGTTATAAGCTCTCAGGCTTATGAGTTTTTGATATTTAAATTTTAAACCAAAGCCACCCTGAATAGTCACCACAGTACCTGAAATTTTTAACACTAATAAAAGGTATAAAAACGTCAAAAAGAAAAGAAATTGAAGCGACTGTCCATGTAAATGGAGGGAAGCAGGAAGCCAGACTACTAAAAACAAGCAGATCATTTCCGTTTAACTTCTAAAAGAAGTGTATGATTTGTTTTACAGAACTAGTGACAGGCTTTACTTCCTAGTTGAGGCAATTATTAAAGTCAGTTTATATTTCCCCAGCCCACAATCGGGAGTTACTGAGTAATTAATAATTGGGTGTCCATAAAAGGGGCACTCTGCCCTGTAGGACATCACACGTGAACATGTCAGGGGTACGGTGACACGGACAGCCCCCGTGAGATCAGGCCTCAGGCCCGTCTGCAGGATAGTCGGGCAAGAAGCAGAGTCAGAATTCTCTCTTTCGGAAGCCTGGAACCCACCTCTTTCCTGGTCTTATTGAAAGTGGGACATGATTTTAAGTTTAAAACCACAGAGCACATCTAGCCAAGTAGTTCTCAATTTTTCTTTTGTTAAAAGTTGTAGAGCCCATCATTCAAATGGCTACTTACTATAGAAAAATACACAAGAACCAGTAAAAACAGTTCCCTGTAGGGGATGGGGCCATTGGGTGGAGAGGGCGGGAGGGAAGCAAGACTTCTTTTCATATAGCTTGACTTCTGAAACCTATGAATTTATTGTCTCTTTGAAAAAGTAAAGCACTTTTTTAAAGCTGGAAGCTCACCATGTAAAGTGGCTACAGCAGAGCCCCCAGGGCAGGAGACGGTGGCAGGTGAGGGGGGCAGAGGCCCTGCTCCCATTTCTCTCGTGCTGTTTCCATTTGCTCTGCACTTGGACACCAGTGGGCCTGGCCTAATCTTACACGTGCCTTCTGGGGAAATTAAAGCTCAGGGAGCCAGGCCATCTCTGGGTCTCTCTTTCCGTAGGACATATTCAAGAAGGGCTAAGTAGTACTCCATTGTATATATGTACCATATCTTCTTTATCCATTCATCTGATTCAATATCCTGTGATAAACCATAATGGAAAAGAATATGAAAAAGAATGTATATATATGTATAACTGAGTTACTTTGCTATACAGCAGAAATTAACACAACACTGTAAATCAACTATACTTCAATTAAAAAATAGATTTAAAAAAAAAGAAGGGCTAAATATACTCCCCAGAAGAAAGAATACACCCAATCCTTTTTTGAAAGATTTATTTTTAATTAAAAAATAAAAGTTATCTTAACATATCTGCATTACAGCTTCAGGGATGGAAACTTAATGAAGCAAGAAAAACAAGGTTTATCAGTTCTTGGGTCACCTGACCACCTTACAATGGATACAAAGGCACACGTGTCTTCAAACAAACTTTATTCTATTAACTCAGAACTCCCTTCCCCCAACTCTTATTTGCCCACCCTCACCAACCCCCCCTGCCAAAAAAAAAAACAACCAAAAACATTAAATTCTCTTTTAAAACTACAGAAATAAGTGCTGAGTCAGCAAGGAACCCGGGCATGCTGCCCACTCCTCCGTCTCGCTCTGCTTTGACGGCTGGCTGTCCAGAGGCTTGGCCGGAGCATCCTCTGCAACACCGGGGGGCTTGGACCCGGACAGCCCCACGGCAGCACCCCAGCTGGGGTCGGCAGTTCCAAGGCACTGTGTCCCTTAGTCAAGGGCATCCGTGGCTAAAGCAGCCTTTCAGGAAGAGCAGGCCAAAGCCAGCAAGTCTTCCTCAAAGTCTCGAGGTGAGACCTGTGGGCAGGAGGGAGGGAGCCGGCGGCGGTCTTCTCCCCCCAAGTTACCGGCTGTCGGAAGCTTTCCTCTCCCGGGTCTCCTTGCATTCTCCCCCAGTCTCCCCCTTCCCGCTCCCCCCAAGAGTTTTATTTTAGCTTGATGGCGGGGGTTCCGAAGAAGCTGCTGGCAACTCCTGGGGCTGGCCTAGGGGCTCAGCCACCTCTACAGGGACACCGTGCCCTTTTGGTTCCTGCGTGTCACAGAGCCCCTCCCGGCCCTGGGAGGGCTCCCAGCGCTCCTTGCTCTGGGCCTGGCTGTTCAACTTCTCTTCAGCTTCAATCTCTTCTGACGTGGGGATGGAGTTCTTCTTGGGACGACCTTTGGGTTTTGTGGGCGCTTCCTGTCCGCCTTTAAGAACCTACGTGGGAGAAAAACAGTCATCAAACCTATGAAATAGGGCCTCCCCGGTGGCACAGTGGTTGAGAATCCGTCTGCCAATGCAGGGGACACGGGTTCGAGCCCTGGTCCGGGAAGGTCCCACATGCCGCGGAGCAACTAAGCTCGTGTGCCACAACTACTGAGCCTGCGCTCTAGAGCCCGTGAGCCACAACTACTGAGCCCGCGTGCCGCAACTACTGAAGCCCACGCACCTAGAGCCCGTGCTCCACAATGAGAGAAGCCACTGCAATGAGAAGCCTGCGCACCGCAACGAAGAGTAGCCCCCGCTCGCCGCAACTAGAGAAAGCCTGTGTGCAGCAACGAAGACCCAACGCAGCCAAAAATTAAAAAATCAAAAAAAAACAAAACCTAAGAAATAACTCCTTCCCTCCACTTTCCCACTCCCAAGGCCTCTAAACCATTCCTTCCCAGCAGTGAAGTCGCAAGTTTTGGCCAAAAGTATTCTCCACGGGTCACCTGCAGTCTACAAAGACAGCTTCATTCATGAAAGACTCAATGCACTTTTAGTCAATATCACTTCTATTGGTATTAAATACAATGATCATAAGCACATGAAAAAATCCAACTTCAACAACACGGAAGGAAATGAAAATTAAAATATGAATGTGATAACAAGTTGACAAGTTATAAGGAAAAGACAATATTTGTAGCAAACAGGAAAATAAACACTCATATGCCAGTGTAAAAGTGTAATTGGTACAGCTTTTTCAAAAGACAATCTGAGACTGCAAATCAAAAGTCTGAAAATGTGCATACCCTTTGACACAGAGATTCCATTTCTAACAATTTAGCCTAAGAAAGTCATCAAAGATTGGGACAATGATTGATGTGCAAAAATGTGCACAATGTTCATCACAAAATTGGTTATAATAGCAAAAATCGGTTATAACAGCAAAAAAACCATACTCTAAGGCTTCCACCATATGATTGAATACATAATTATAGTATATGGCAAAGAGAGAACACTTGAAAACCATTACAGTCATTATATAGGAGAATGTATAACAACATGGGAAATATTATTAATATATTGTTGTGAAAAACGGGTTCTAAACCAGCATAATTTAATTTGGTGGCTAGACAACTGCACACCACCCTGTTTGTAGTCTCAGGATCATGGATAATTTAAAATTTTTTCATTCTGTTTTTTTCTATACTTTCTAATTTTTCAACAATGATCATGTATAAGTATTTCTGAAATCAGAAAAAAAAAAGACGTCATGAAACTTGGTTTTGTAGTGTTCAAAGAGGCAGTAGCGCACAGAAGAGAGTGTTCTAGCTTTGAAAGTAGAATAACTAGATTAAATTCTAACTGTGCTCCTTATCCACTTTCTCTCTGGGGGAGTCCTTTAAAGACTCTGAGCCTCAGTCTCCTAATCTGTAAAATGGGGGTAAGCATACTTTCCTGCACAGGGCAATGGTGAGGGGAACCAACAGATAATGTAGGGTAAGGGCCAGAAGTGTTCCTGAGTGTTCCAGAATCTGCCTCCCACCCTCCTTGCCTGGGTGACTCCGCTGAGACAGTGCCTCTCCTGGGAACCTGACCGGACCTCCCAAGTCTAAGTTAAATGCCCTATGAGCATCCTATCAGAGCACTTTTCAGATACGCCTGTCACTGCATGTTTACTTGCCTGTCCCTCCCACCCAGTCCCTGCACACAGCAGGCGTTCAACGACTATCATCGAATGAACTAACCTTTCTCCACAGGCCTTTCCATAGGATTGAAGAAAGATATAAAGTAAGCAAAATAATGATAACCCAATGGGCTTTACTGATTGCAAATGACTTGCACATTTATTATCCCAATTTGTGACTTACATAAGTCCCATGAGGTAGGCAGGGATAATTTTAAAAATATTTTTATTACTTTGGGATATAACAGACACTCCTTCTTCCACTGGCTCTGAACTCTGGCTGGTGTAGCTATTGACCTGGGCAGCTCGTGAGAAGGGCTTCAGGAGGACCTGGATTAGCACAGATAATCAGGAGTGGGATATATTTTCGCTACTTACACACCTTTTGTAATCTTAGCTTCCTCATTTGAACAGAAGCTCTTTGAAGGTAAATCCTGCATCTGTTCCTTGCTTTGTGCTCCAAGCATCTAACTTACAACTAACTTTCTATGCAGTTGTTAAATATTTACTGACTATATCTCTTTCCTCTAAGAGCAGCAGAAGACCTCCGGGTGCTGAATTGTAAGAATGAATGTAGTAACTTGATAAACCATAAATTCTTTTTTTTAAAAAAGCTTTATTGAGATCTAATTCACATACCACACATTTCATTCATTCATAGTGCACAACTTAGTGATTTTTTGTATAGTCACAGAATTGTGCAGCTCTCATCAGAATCCAATTTTAGAACATTTTCATCACCCCCAGAAAGAAAGCCCATACCCGTTAGTGGCCACTCCCCATTTCTCCCCTGCCCCCCAACCCTAGGCAACCATTAATCTGCTTTCTGTTTTTACAGATTTGCCTGTCCTGGACATTTCATATGAAGGGAGACATACAATGTGTCGCCCTGTGTGACTGGCTTCTTTGACTTATGTTTCCAAGGTTCATCCATGCTGTGGCATGTGTCAGTATTTCATTCCTTTTTTTGGCCAAATAATATCCATTGTATGGATATACCACAATCTGCTTATCCATTCATCAGTGGATGGCCACTTGGATTGCTTCTACCTTTTGAATATTGTGAGTAATGTCTGCCGTGAACGCGGGTGTACAGATACCTGTTTCCGTCCCTGCTTTCACTTCTTTTGAGTATATGACCAGAAGTGGAATTTCTGGGTCAAATGGTAACTCCGTGTTTAACCTTTGGAGGAATTTCCAGACTGTTTTCCAAAGCAGCTGCCCCATGTTCCATTCCAATCAGCAGTATATGAGGGTCCCAGTTCTCCTCATCCTCGCCAACACTTGTTATTATGTCTTTTTGATTCTAGCCATCCTAGTGGGTGTGAAGTTGTACTGCGTTTTTAATTTGTACATCACCGACAACTAATGAAGCTGAGCATTTTTTTCATGTGCTTATGGGCCAGTTGTATATCCTCCTTGGAGATATATCTATTCAAATCCTTTGCCCATTTAAGAATGTGGTTGTCTTTTTTAATTACTGAGTTATGTGTTCTCTATATACTTTGGATGAAAGTCCCTTATCAGATAGAAGATTTGCAAAGATGTTCTCCCGTTCTGTGTTCCTTTTTCACTTTCTTGATGATGTCCTTTACAGCACAAAAGTTTTTAATTTTGATGAAGTACAATTTTGTTGTTATTGTTGCTTGTGCTTTTGGTGTCATGTCTAAGAAGGTTTTGCCTAACCCAAGGTCATAAACATTTACTCAAAGAGTAAACATTTTCTTCTAACAGTTTTATAGTTTATTGTTTACATTGAGGTTTATGATTCATTTTGAGTTAACTTTTGTATATGGTATGAGGAAAATCGTAAGTTCTCAATAAAAGCCTCCTTTTAGCTGGGCATCTGCTCAACCACTGTACTTTCCACACAAACAGCTAACACAGAGATGTGAAGGGGACCTCTAACAAGATATAGATGCTGACAGAATCAATCTCTGGGCAGAAGACGTCCCTACATTCCTTTTCATGTAAGTCAGTATCTGATTTTGATTTCAGTCTGAGCACAGGCTGTTGAAAGCGCCCAAATGTGCCAAGATGAAATTGACATGTTGAAAGCAGCTCCACTGGGTATGAAGGAGGTTATACACAATTGAGTTGCTCCATGTAGTAATCAAGTCATAAAAGGGCAGGTCTAAGGAAGCCGCCTAATTGGCAAAAGAAAGTCCAGCCCAGCAATTAGAGAACACCACCTATACAGCTTGGCTAGACCCCACCTGGCTGTTTTCCTACAGCAGGAAAAAAAATCAAAACAATCAGACCATTTTCTAAATGGAATAAAACATTCCAGCACAAGCAATAATTAGGAGATAACTACCCTCTTGGCTGCTTTCCACACTTGACCTCTGGCCCCTGCCTCCGAGCACACCTGAGACACGCAATGATCTCACACCACCCCACACCAGCAGCTACACACTCACATGCACCCTGCGGCCCTTCTCCCAGGACCCCTCCTCCCCAGGCATCCCCAGAGCCCATTTAGTCCCCTTGGCCCAGAGAGGCCAGACAACCCCTTGCTGGTGAGGTCACGCACCTCTGGGAAAAACACCTAGCACACCATCTACTTTTATTAGCCAGGCCCGCTGGCAGCCCTCCTTCGAACTCTAAAACCAGATTCTTCCATGTCCTCCTGCTGAGGATGTCAGGACCAGGCCTCTCCGTCCTTCCGGATGGGCACAGGTGGCTGGGGGACAGGCACTTTGACTGGAGAGCCTGGATGACAGAGAGGAACCTTCTACCTCTCCCATTTTTCAGGCAGGAAACTGAGCAGACAGAGTGGTTTGTCATGGTGGAAAAGCAACCTAAGGCAGAGCTGGGATATGAACACAAAACCCTGATCATTTGAATCTAACACTCTTTTTTTTTTTTTAAATTTTTTGGCCGTGCCACACGACATGTGGGATCTTAGTTCCCCGACCAGGGATTGAACCCATGCCCCCTGCAGTGGAAGCACGGAGTCCTAACCACTGGACCGCCACGGACGTCCCCTGAACCTAACACGCTTATCAGTATTTCATTGCATGTATGTAATGTGCAAGGAATACGTACAATGTGAAGCTGGTATTTCTTTTTATTATTATTATTTATTTACTTTTTGGCTGCATTGGGTCTTAGTTGCGGCACGTGGCATCTTCGTTGAGGCATGCGGGATATTACATTGTGGTGCGCGGGTTTCTCTCTAGTCGTGGCGTGCAGGTTTTCTCTTCTCTAGTCGCGGTGCACAGGCTCCAGGGCACATGGGCTCTGTAGTTTGCAGCAAGCGGACTCTAGCTGAGGCGCACGAGCTCAGTAGTTGTGGCGCGAGGGCTTAGTTGCCCTGCAGCAAGTGGGATCTTAGTTCCCTGACCAGGGATCAAACCCATGTCCCCTGCATCGTAAGGCAGATTCTTTACCACTGGACCACCAGGGAAGTCCCTGCAGCTGATATTTCTGACTCCAATATTTATCTGCACTTACCCGATCTCCCAGCAGATCCTAGGCCATGGACTCATTAACCCAGTGCTTTTTTTGCCCCTTTTTCTCTATCTTTATCTGCAGCTCTGTGGAACGGTAAGAGCCATGTAACTGACAATATTTCCCCAAAGCTGAGAAGTTCGCACTCTCTAGCAGGGATCTCTCCCCAGCACACTGTTTAGCAGATTTTCCGCCTGTAGATGGGATGTTCCACTCAATTCAAGCCTGAATGCTAAGGCGCTGACAGGGGAAGGCTGGTGGGCGGGGAATGAGGATGCACAAACGCCCAGGACTGTCTTAACCAGAGTCCTGGCAGCCTACAGAATTCATTTTCGTGTTATCTCTCCTGGCCTCCAAAAGTTTACATTTTCTGGAGACATGAATTTTGTGGATAGGTAAATACTTCTAAAAAAATAAGAAGAACAAGAATAACAGCTAACATTTCTTGGCTGTATCCTATGGGGTAGGCACTGTTCCGAGTCCTACAGGGATTGGCTCAGTTACCTCATCCGCATCCCTATAAGGTGGACGTTAGGCATTTAATGATGAAGAAACAGGCACGCAGAGGTTAAGTCACCTGCCCATGATGACATGGGTAGCAACTGGTAGCAGTTTCCCGGAGCTGTTGACTAGCTGGAGACTTTCGGTGAGAAAGGTCACGATGCACGTGGTATGTGGCCCACCCCGTTCCGTGACTAGGAGAGGAAGGTGCCGCCCATCTGGACCCTCTCACGGAACAGAACTGTACTTTGGAGCTGAAAAATACCACTGAATGATGAGGTACTTCCGGTCCACGGCAAAGCCCAGTGGACCCTACTGGAACCAAAGCCAAGCAGAAGCGGGATGGACGGTGAGCATCCCACCGAATGTGCAAGATCACATTTTCCTAACCCGCTACAGGTCACACATGTTGACTGGTAAAAACTAGTCAGAGATGCTATCTTGGTTCTGGCAGCGCTGTCCTTGGCAGAGTGCAAATAACTCTGAGAAGCAAGTGCTAATCTTTTTCCAGTTCCGATGAGGTTACTTGCCTTGAGACATCTTTCTTACTCAATTATCCTTTTCTTCCCCAGTCCCTGCAGAGACAGCCTTGAAAGAGTTTTACCAGGAGAAACTACGAAGCAATCAGGATCCCACCAATGCCTTGCTCTCCTGGAGGAGTAAGAATGTGACCCGCAGCCGAGCCACTTCGCTCTCCTCTTCACTCCAGCCGTTCTGAGGTCCTTCCTGCGCCCCACGTACTCCTGTGACACCCTTCCCACTTTCACCTGGCACGTGTCTCTTCATCCGCTAAACCCAATTTAGATGGCACCTCTTCCGGGAAGCCCTCCCTTCTCTACTGATTCTGAACCCTGTAAATCCTTCCACTGTTGCCCTGATCACTCTGAATAATGAGCGGCTTACAGGTCTGTCTCCCCCACGTGACTGAGTACCTTCTTTGAATTTTATTTTTTAATGGATAGGTTGGTGTCTTATGGTCGCATCTCCACTGCCTGGTGAAAGTAAGTGCTCACGAGATGAAATGAAATGGAGTCTTGTTTCCCAAAGGGGCCTGAATCCGGTTGGCCTGTGGAATGCTCTCTGAGGTTAAATCTGCGAAGTTACTTCCATTTTGTTTCATACGACATTGATAACCATTGACACCCGGCCCACGGCTGCGCCAGCAGCGCAGTGGCTGGTGGAAAACAGGTGACGTCAGAGGCAGAGGCACACATGTCCCCCACAGGCACCGGGCGGTGCTGGCACAGATGGCAGGCTGTCAGTTCGTTCACCGTCTGACGCATGAAAAGATCGCTGATAACCAACCTAAACAATGCCTCTGCCGCTCAGGAGACGTTGATTTCGATGATAATGATGGACAGGGAAGGAGGTGGGTGGTGGAACTTGCACAGAAAGCAGTGAAGAGACTTGCCCGAAACCAGCCAGGGAGGGGCACGCCTGGGAACACGGCCCAGTGTTTCCAGCTCCCAAATCTGGTTCCCTTAGAGATCAATCCCCCAAAAGGTTTCATGGGTGTCTTAGCATTCTAGAAGTTGGGGAGCAACAGTATATTTAACTGAATCTTATTTATCCTTCAATTTCACCTTCTCCCTGCAACCTGTCCCAATACCTCTCCTCTGGACTCTTATGGGGTTCGAAATCTATAAATAAACAACCAGCACTTAATTACAATGTGCTCCTTTGCTGCTTCCTGGACCTTGCTTCTTCAACTGGATCATAAATTCCATGAAGACAGGGCTCTATTTTGTTCCATGACTTCCTGTAGTGCCTAGGACGAGGCGTGGTTCACAAGAGACACTGAATACGTATCTGTTGATGCATGCAACATATGTGTGTTTGTACATGTGTCTGGCATTGCCGCCTCACTGGGAGAGCATTCATGGGCCAGGCCACCTCCATCTGAAAATCCTTCCACCTTGGAGGCAGGTCCCCCCAGAGGAAATGATGAAATTTGCCCAGGAATTTTTTTTCTAGGGTATAATAAATGCTGCCTTGGTGGCTTTCTTCCCATTTCCATTAATATTCATTTGCAATTTATTTATTTAGTCTTCTCTTTGTTAGCAGGCAATAGCAAGAACTAAAGTTTTCAGAAAAAAAAATACTGGACAGAAACAAAATTGAGAAAACTCAAAATCTATTACCTATTATCAAGAAATACTGATTAACTTTTTTTTTTTTCTGAAAACTAGGTGGCAGGGGGACCTTAGTTATTTGGTAATTGTGAAAAAAATTCATATTCCAGCCCTTGAGACACCAGGAAACATGGCTGTGACCAGATGGCTTAGCAAATTAGAATGTCATGCAGGCAGGCCTGAGCTCCTGAGAGGAGAGGGGGCCAGTGGGATCCAGCAAGGATGTGCAAAGGCCTGGGTCAGAGGCCATGGTGCATATGGTCTCTAAAGAATCGGAGCAGGGCTTCTTCCCACCCTCATGCCAACCCTCCTCTTTTCTCTGGGCTTTGACCTTGACCCTTGGGGTTAACAAGACTGGAAGTGAAACCCAACTACTTTGGATTTAACTGTGCTTTCTCCAAAAAACAGGGGTGGTAAACCATTATGAAATGGAGTTCCTCAGAATGTAGAGATGTTTATTCTTTTTTGAAAGAGATGTTGATACTAATAAGTTCATTTAAAAACCAAATATGGAACAGCTCATGAGCTGGGCACAAGGGCAGCATTAGGGAAGCCAGAGTCACTATGCCATGTGTGTCAGAGGCACCTGGGTGCTGGTTAACACCCCCCGTCCTGGGAACAGGACAGGGAAGCAGAATCCTGGGAGGGGCCTCGAGTTCTGCATTTGTACCTGCCACCCAGGTTACTCTGACCCCGCCCACTAGAGCTGAGAATCACTGCATTAGGGGGACACACAGCTACAAGAGCAGATGTGCCCTGTATATCCTCTAGACAAAGAGGACTGGCTTCTATTCTGAGCTATTGGTGGGAGGGGGAAGGAAGTTCTTTGAAAAGTCTAGCAGGTGGGGTTAAAACCCGCAACTGAGAAGTTTGGGGGCTTTCTTTTTATTTTATTTCTAATGAAACTGTGAAAAAGAATATCCTTCTGGTCAGGAAATCCAGGTCAGAAAGAATAGCTTATCCTATTAATTCAAACAGCCTCCCTCCTAGCCAGCATCTTAAAAGGCCTTCCAATCTCTGGAGCTCAAACCGCCAAATGGTCCTTCCTGCCTTCGTACCAGCCCTGTAAGAAGAATTTTTCGTGTCATGATGGGCCCATGGTTAAGACCTACTCTCTTTCTTACCATTTTCTTCCATTTCATCCTGCGGTTCTGGTACCAAGTCTTCACCTGCAGTTGAGTGAGTCCCAGAGACTGGGCCAAGTCCAACCTACAAGGCACGAGAGACAGAGGAAGGATGAGGAAGGGGGAAAGGGCAGCAAAGGTGGGGTCCTGCTGGCTACCTCTGGGCACTGCTGCCAACGCGTGGACCTCCCCATGAAACCAATTCCTCCCCAGAGAGCTTTGCTTTCCTTCCAAGAATCCTATGGAGGAAACTCTGGGAAGCTAAGAAACAGATGCGCAAGCCCAAGGACTGTCTACCTTGGAATTGAAAAGAATTTCTGAGCCTTCACTGCAAAGTCCTCTTCCTGACCCGATAGGCTCTTGACTCTGATCCTGTACCAAAGGAAGGCTCTGCTCCAAAATCCAAACGGGGGAGAAAAGGTGAAGCCGTATTTTCCTTATCATCAGAATCCCGCTCATCACTCAGACCCGGCTCAAGCCCCGCCTCCCGGGGGTGAGCCCGCTGCTGCCCCTCCCACCAAGCAGGTTGCCTCCTCCACCCAGGTTACCCGTCACCCAGGTGGCTCTGAGTTCTCGCTGGGCTCTGATTGCTTCACAGGAGCTATTTCTGCCTCCCTAACTGAACTGCAAGAGTTGACTTCCTAACTCAACTGCTGCTTTTACAGTCGCGAAAGTGCCGACCACACTCTGAATCCAGAACAAGGGCTCACAAATACCTTTCGATGGATTGACTCATCCACCATCGCTGCCCTCAACTGTTATGATGCCAGCTTCCAAAATAAACATTACGCCCGTAGCGCCTCCTGCTTCCCATTTCACGGCTGAGCGTGGTCCTGCATTTCTCTGTAGCCTCCTGCAAAGCCCTGAATGTCAAAGCCGTTCCCGGGGAAGTATGCAGTTGGAGCTAATTCTAACAACATGGCACCTGTTTCCAGAGCACCACCACGTCCCAGGCTGTGTGCAGAGCCCCTGACATGTACCATCTCGTTTATTCTTTTTTTTAGCATCTTTATTGGAGTATAATTGCTTTACAACGGTGTGTTTGTTAGTTTCTGCTGTATAACAAAGTGAATCAGCTATACATATACACATATCCCCATATCTCCTCCCTCTTGCGTCTCCCTCCCACCCTCCCTATCCCACCCCTCTAGGTGGTCACAAAGCACCCAGCTGATCTCCCTGTGCTATGCGGCTGCTTCCCACTAGCTATCTATTTTACATTTGGTAGTGTATATATGTCCATGCCACTCTCTCACTTCGTCCCAGCTTACCCTTCCCACTTCCCGTGTCCTCAAGTCCATTCTCTACGTCTGCGTCTTTATTCCTTTCGTTTATTCTTTTCACGTCTATTCCTTCCTGCTGTGAAGTAGGTACGATTATTCCCATCTTACAGATGAGAGATCTGAGGCTCAGAGAGACTAGAATCTCTCAGCAACCACGGCGCTGAGTGTCCACCACCCGTTTTTTGTAAATAAAGTTTTATTGGAACACAGACACAGTCATTCATTTACATATTGTCTGTGGCTGCTTTCGTGCTACAACCTCAGAGCTGAGTAGTTGTGACACAGACCGCATGGCCCACAAAGCCTCAAATACCTACTCTCTGGCCCTGCACGGAAAAACTGTGCTGACCCCTGCTAGGTGGTCCTAGAGAAAGAAGTGGAGGTAGGATTCAAGTCTGCTGACGTCTGTGTGTCTCCCCCTGTACGGGGGCTCCCTCCACGCATCGTCCTTCTGTACAAGACAGGTCTGTCGGAGGGAAGCTCTCGCTCAGGCCTTCGGGGGCGCTGCATCCCAAGGAGCCGCAGACGACCCGAGCGGAGCGTATGAAACGGGGAAGGGAACCAGGCTGAGGCTGTCCAGCTCAGTCCCTGAGGCTGTGGGAAGTGCTGACCTGTGTTTACTGATGACAAGCCCAGGCCCACCTGAGCACCTGCTGGAAGGTCCACCTCTGGCTGGAAGGCGCCCACACGAGCTGCCCCCCCCCGCCGAGGTCCCAACCCTGGTCCCCGGAGCAGCGTGGCCTCGTCACGCAGCACCCCCGGCACAGCTTGAGCAGGGCCCACCACCTTGGGAGGCGCCGGGGTATCTGAGGCTCGAGCTGTGGATGTCACGGCCACCGTGTCACAGCAGCCTGCACAGCCGCCAGCCTGGGCCGTGGGGACTCTCGGGTGCGAGTCCTCAGCTGCAACCTTCTCTAGCTGAGGAGTAACGGGCGACATCTCACCATCAGGAAGACCAGCGGGTACAGGAGTGTAGGTTCCAGGTGCAGCTCCTGGCACTCCAGGTGCAGCGGCCCAGCCCCCCTGCTGTGGCCAGACAGCCCAGTTTCAATCTCCGATAATAAAAACCGTGTTCCTTCCAGGAACTTCAGCTCCTGGCTTCAGTCGGCATTCACACATATCTGCTTGTCCCAGTAAAAGGGCTACTGGAAGGTGACAGATTTATTGAAAGTGATTAACAGACTGAAGCTAGTAAATTCCCAGTGCCAGCAGCCCTCACTCTCCCCACTAACGAAGCCTTGCTTCCCAAACAGCTGTTCATTAAAGCATCAAGAGCCCAGGGGGCCATCCCACAGGTCTCCCAGGTCTCCCCCGGCTCCCCCTGTGCCTTCCCGGCCGGTTCACCTGAGGCCATCAGGTGCATCAGTGAACGGAAGGTTCAAGTTCACAGCTCTGCCACCGCATTAGCAAACGAGGTGAGCTCACTTGGGAAAAATGTGCCCCTGACTCACTCTGGCTCCAGAAACACGCTTCACTGTCATCAGCCTTCTCTCATTACCTGCCACCCTTACAAATTCTCACTACCCTGCATATTCGCTTAGATGGGGTCACCCAGGAAACTGGAGAAACAAACAAAGGGGAAGAGGGAGTGCACCGTGGGAGGAGGGCGTGCTCATGGCCCCGGTCACGTATGAGGTGAGGAACAGCTGGCAGGGCGGCTCGGGCTGCAGCCTCCACGCCCACCAGAGGGTTCTCCTCCCCCAGCAAGTGGATGAAGCCCGCGCAGCTCACCTGAGAGGTGCCTGGGCAGGTATCAGGAAGCCCCAGGAGGTTTATTTAGAACAAAACGTTTCTGCGAAAAAAATCTGCTGACTTCCAAAATAGGCCTAAAACGTCACCCAGGCACGCTGATTCATAAACCGGGGCGCCCACCCTTCCTGGGTGCCAAGTACATGAGGCTCTCCGTTACACGCTGGGGGCACCAGAGTAGCCATTCGATACCTAGAGATCCCATTTATTAACCCCCAATTCACAGACCTGTCTCCACTGTCTGCCCGAAGGTACCCCAAACTGCTCACGTCCGAAACAGAATACACTCCCCTCCAAACCCACTCTGTCCTCAGCCTTCCAGCTTCAGAAAATGCTTGTCCCTCCTTACCTGGTGGCCCATCCAGGAACCACAGAACTCTCAGCTCTCTCCCTCACGCCAGCATCTGTCTGTTCCAGCTTCAGAACTGTTCTCCGATCTAGTCTCTCCTCTCTGTGCCCACTGTCACCACCTTCATTCAGGTCTTCAGTGACCCCCCCGGACTCTGTCCACCTGCTTTCCCAGCTCCGTCTCTTCCCTAACAGTCACCTGTGGTGCCACCGACGTGAGGATTTGAAAAGTAAATCTGGCCATGTCGCTTCCGGCTCTTCATGGCTGCTGACGCATGGCCTACGCGACAAAGTCCCTAATCTTTGGCCAGACGTACAGGGTCCTTCCCGCCTCTGCAGCCTCATCTCCCACTGCGCCCCCCTCCACACCTGAGGCTGGAGATGCCCGACCACCTGCAGGGCCCTCAGCACGCCCCGGCGAGCCCGTCTGTGCCTTTTGTGTGTCGCTCCCTCTGTGGAGGGCTCTCTCCCTCCCGGGATGAAAGCTCTTCTGAAGAGTTGCCTCCTCCGAGAAGGCTTCCCAGCCCCCGCCAACATACTCAGCAACACCTCTGCGCTCCTGCAGCCCGCGGGAACGTGCCGGCACCCGCACCCTGCGTCGTGATGTCATTACCGCAGCCTTGTCCTTCCCCGTGACCTCCTCTAGAGCAGGTCTCTTGTCTGCTACTTTCTGGACCCATAATCCCTGCCACAGTGCCTGGCACACAGCCGGTGGGCGCTCAGCTAACTGAATCGGTAAGCAAGTTCCCTTCCAGTCAGTGAGCTGCAGCCTCCTCTCGCACTTAAGTTTTGATCGAACAGCTAATAAATAGCTTAAGAGATGCATTTGAGTTTCCTCCCCTTCTCTTTAATAGGAGTAGGGTCAAACCTGATATGGACAAGGCAGGGAGCAAAAGAAGAGAAAAAGTACCTGCAAAATCCTCCCAATAAATAGGATTACACATTAGCCATTCCAGAGTGAGTTTGAAGGAACAAGGTAAGACACACACTCTTGCAGCGTATTTTTTTGTTAAGATGCTAAATTAAAGAAAGCGGGGAGGTATTGAAGCCTATGAGTAAAGCAGGGGTCACAGCTGCCCTCACTGGGATCTCAAAAGCGTTTAAAGAAGGGACCCTCACCCAGGTCCTCTTAGGTCCCAGCCAAATGCTTCTGACTTGCTATCTGTCAAATCCAGCAAGACATCTGACAGCTCCACAGTCCCATCAATCCAGCGCGTCCAGGCAGGAGCCGGGCCGACCCACTGGGCCAGTTGGGGGTTAGGGGAGGGGAGCCAGAGGAGATCATGGACCCCAATGTGGGTCTAGTCCCACTGCATCTGATCCTAAGTGTAAGTGGCTTTAAACACCAAACCTGTTTCCCAGCTGAGAGCCTGGGTAAGCATTGGCTAAGCTTTACTTTGCTGGTTGTACTGGAGAAGTTAAGTTAATATACAGAGATATAGTGAGCAGTATAAATTCATCAGCAGGCAGGGTCCCGGGCTGAGATGAAGTCACGTGGGCTGGCTTCTGTAAAACCCAGGCTGAGACTGCATGAGCCGAGGGATGGACAGATTCCTGCCATACTGTCCCGCACAAACTCTAGAACAGTCCTTGTGGCTCTCCGTCCCACGCCAAGAACCAAAGGAGTCCCCCTTCTCAAGGGCCTTCCCGGCAGACGGTCCCCTCCCCGTGTCCTCACCTGTCTGGGGTGGACAAGTACTTCTGCTTCTGGAACTTCTTCTCCAGGCCCATGAGCTGCAGCTCGGTGAAGATGGTGCGGCTCCGGCGGGGCTTCTTCTGCCGGGGCGTGGGCTGCTCCGTCTCCGACTCGCTGCTGCCGTGGTTCTCGCCCGCAGCCTCGGCGGAGGTGGCCTCAGCGCCCGGGTGGCGGGACAGAGCCTGGGCGATTCCCGGGGTGGCGGGGACCAGGTGGGGGATGACTGTGGGCTGTCGGGTGGTCACCGAGAGGAGAGGATATGCCCGAAGGGAAGCGGGGCCTGGAAGACAAGCAGGGAGGCAGGTCACACAGGAGCAGTGGGGGAAGGGGGCCAGAGGCCCTCAGAGGACCCCGGGCCGAGACCCATCTGTCCAGCAGGGCCTCCTGTTCACAAGGAGGTATAAATGGGGGAAGGCTGGGTGGGCAGGGCACACGCAGATTTGCTCAGCCTGGTCTGGTTTGAAGTGAATCTTTCTCCAGCTCTCCCGTTTGAACCCCTAAATTCTGGTTTCAGAGATATGGGTCAATGGCACTGAGCAGATGGAAAGAAGTACTCAGATAAAGCTAGAAACACATACTTAAGGAAGCCGAAACAGATCTGTAATATACAGTGTACTTGAGAACCACCTCCGGTCTTTACAAAAATACATGGCTGTGGGCTTCCCTGGTGGCGCAGTGGTTGGGAGTCTGCCTGCCAATGCAGGGAACACCGGTTCGAGCCCTGGTCTGGGAGGATCCCACATGCTGCGGAGCAACTAGGCCCGTGAGCCACAACTACTGAGCCTGCGCGTCTGGAGCCTGTGCTCCGCAACAAGAGAGGCCGCGATAGTGAGAGGCCCGCGCACCGCGATGAAGAGTGGCCCCCGCTTGCCGCAACTAGAGAAAGCCCTCGCACAGAAACGAAGACCCAACACAGCCATAAATAAATAAATAAATAAATAAATAAATAAAAATTAAAAAAAAAAATACATGGTTGTAACTATAAATTCTTCCTGAGAAGTCTACATACCTTGAATCGTAACATTTTTCAGAGCCGGAAGGATGCTTAAGGGTTATTTAATTCAACTCCCTCATTTCAGAGACAAGAAAACAGCCCCAGAAAGCCTAAGGGTCTTGATGGTGTCACAGAGCTAGGAACAAGCAGACTCAGGAGTCAAACCAGGTTCTGGCTTGAAGTCCAGGGCTGTTACCACATCATGAATCACACGGATGCATCATTTAGAAGAGGGGGCCAAAAAGATTTTAATTCATGTGAAAATTCAGATCCATTACACTGGCTGCCTCTGGCACTGTGTTAAGGAGGATTCTCAGGCTGGGTCAGAGCCTGGCTGAGGAAATCGAGCTGAGGTTGAGTAGCAATGTCTGTCACGGGTGTGCAGGGGTAGGGGGTGTGGTGGCCTCCACCCTAGTTCTGTGTCTCTTCTGCTTTAGGAATTTCAAGGCAAGAGGACTTTTCTGTCCAAGAATCTGTTCTGTCTTTTTTCGACTGAAAAAAATTGCACAACCTAAAAGTTGAGAATTATGTTTTATATTTTTGGACTTTCTGAGGACTTCAAGCCCGGGAGGCAGCCTCTCAGATAGCTCTGGGGGACTGCTCTGAAGAGGTGAGGGGGGAGCTAGGATATACAGGAGTTTTTGCAACAAAGACAAGGTGGTCAGAACATCAAAAGATTACTATTAATTAAAGAGAACCATGGCTAGACCTAGAGACTGTCATACAGCATGAAGTAAGTCAGAAAGAGAAAAACAAATATTGTATAATATCACTTATATGTGGAATCTAGAAAAATGGTACAGATGAACTTATTTGCAAAGCAGAAATAGAGACACAGAGGTAGAGAACAAACGTATGGATACGGAGGGGGGGAGGGGGGCGGTGGGATGAATTGGGAGATTGGGATTGACATATATACACCACTTTGTATAAAATAGATAACTAATGAGAACCTACTGTACAGCACAGGGAACTCTACTCAGTGCTCAGTGGTGACCTAAATGGGAAGGAAATCCAAAAAAGAGGGGATATATGTATATGTATAACTGATTCACTTTGCTGTACAGCAGAAACTAACACAACATTGTAAAGCAACTATACTGCAATAAAAATGAAAAAAGAAAAAGAGGGCTTCCCTGGTGGCACAGTGGTTGAGAATCTGCCTGCCAATGCAGGGGACACGGGTTCAAGCCCGGGTCTGGGAAGATCCCACATGCCGCGGAGCAACTGGGCCCATGAGCCACAACTACTGAGCCTGCGCGTCTGGAGCCTGTGCTCCGCAACAAGAGAGGCCGCAACAGTGAGAGGCCAGCGCACCGCGATGAAGAGTGGCCCCCGCTTGCCACAACTAGAGAAAGCCCTCGCACAGAAACGAAGACCAACACAGCCAAAAATAAATAAATAAATTAATTAATTAAAAAAAAAAAAAGAAAACCAGACATCTCAAGTCAATGAATTTAGCGCTTTTCTACGTATGGGAAGAGTCTGTGCTCACCAAAATCATTCCTTTGATGTGCACCTCAGCTATCTGGGGCCAGTATCCTGTTCCTTCCCATCCTGAGTCCCCTCAGGGGGCACCGTTGGGGACGGCTGCAGTGGCCAAGGGCTTGGCAGAGGGCAGCCCGTTTGTCTCCACCCTGAGTTCCCTCAAGGCTCACCATCGGGGTGGAGATAGATAGTGGCTGATGGCTTGATGGCTACAACATCCTTTGTTTGCTGATACTTTAAAGTTCAAGTGAAAAAGCTCTTCCTTTTCATTGTTCCATAGTATTGGGTTTAAAATGTCACCATCCATCCATTACCTATGGAAATCATTTTATCCCTCTGGGCCTCAGTACAGCAGAAACTAACACAACATTGTAAAGCAACTATACTCCAATAAAAATGAAAAAAGAAAAAGAGGGCTTCCCTGGTGGCGCAGTGGTTGGTAATCCACCTGCCAATGCAGGGGACACGGGTTCAAGCCCTGGTCTGGGAAGATCCCACATGCCGCGGTGCAGCTAAGCCCATGCACCACAACTACTGAGCCTGCGCTCTAGAGCGTGCGAACCACAACTACTGAGCCTGCACGCACAACTACTGAAGCCCACATGCCTAGAGCCCGTGCTCCACAACGAGAAGCCACCGCAATGAGAAACCTGTGCACCGCAACAAAGAGTAGCCCCTGCTCACCACAGCTAGAGAAAGCCCACGAACAGCAACGAAGACCCAATGCAGCCAAAAATAATTAATTAATTTTAAAAAGAATAAAGTTATAATATATTTTTTAAAGTATCTAAAAGCTTCTTATACTGCTATTTTGTTTTTATTACCAAAGTAGCACAATTTCTTATAAAAGAATTTTAAAACAATGCAGAAATATATAAAATAGAAGTCTCCCCTCCCAGCTTTCAACCCCAAATCTTAGAGGTAAACTTCCATAATTGTTCCTGTGTATATACAGACATACATATGTTCCAAATCTAGTAATAATGTATTCTAATCTACTGAAACACATAGTTACAAAGTGTTTATTTTGTAAAATATAAACATGTCACTTTATTTTTTCTAAATGGATAGCCAACAACCCCCAAACCCTTTATTGACTAGCTCATGACTTAAAATGCCAGCCTTAGGATACATTAAGTTCCCAAAGAAATGAAGTTGGGAATTTTTGTTTATCATAATTCTGAGAGTCTACTGGGGAATTTTAGTCACCAGAAGTCTGAGAATCTCCTGCTTTCTAGAAAAGCAGCCAAACTGGGACAAGAACCACCCTTCCCAAGGGCTGCCCTCTGTCGGGATGGTTATAAATAGGTGTGGTGCCTCTATGTGAGGGCAGTGGGTATGCGGGATGAGGAGGGGTCGGGGAGGGAAGAGTTAGGAAATCAGGTGGATCAGAGAGGGGGGCAGATTTTTTTGAGGCCGCCATGAGTCTGCAACTCTGGGGAGAGAGAAGGCTACTTTGAGAGGATTTCTGAAAAACATTTTAGGGGTGTACTGGGTAAAATCCTTGAATATATTCCTTTAAGTAAAACTAAAGATCTTCCTGTTCAAGGCTTCTGTAATCAGACTTCTGTTGTCTTTAAGTATAATTCTATAGCTACTGGGCCATATGGGGCCCTAGAAATAGCTGGGTTATGTCATGAATGCATGTGTCTGTTTCTGGACTCTATTCTACTGAACTAATGTATGTCCTAGGATAGGACCATTCCACTTTTATTATTGTAGGGTTTAGGGAGTTTTATTATCTGGCAGAACATATTTCCCCTTTTTATTTTTTCTACAAAATTTTCTTGGCTATTGTCATTAACTATTTTTTCCAGTTGAATTTTAGAATCAACTTGTTAGGCTCTTAAAAGGCAAATCCCACTGAAAATTTATTAGACTTCCGTTGACCTTATAGATTACTGTAAGGAAAGATGATTCTTTTGATGATCCTATTCTCTGGTAGGTTGAAAGAAATTGCTGGTATTTAAAAATGGCTTTTGGAGATTTATGCCATTTGGTTCCATAAAGCTTAAGCCCAATGAAAACCTTCATTTAAAAACAAAAACAAAACAAAAAACTTCAGAAGAATTGGTAGTGATTTAAGGCAACATTCTAATCACCAAAGTCTGTAGTTTCAGGAATCTTGACCCAATGTTCTGATGCAGATTCAGTGACAAAATTGCACCTCTCGCCAGTGGCAGAGAGCACCTTCTGATGTTGGAGACGCACCCACAAGGCCACTGTGATGCTGATAAATATTTGGAGGATTCAGAAGGACCATCACTGTAGTAAATAACTACAATTGCAGTGAAGCACTGTGTTGAGGTTTTAGTATTTGACGCATGTCCCTAAGGAAGGAACAAGTGTGGCTGGACCAGGACACAAGGTGGGTAATGTGTGTGCAGCAAAGCACTGCGTCTCCTGAGAGGCAAACCAATGAGAGCAGAAAAGTGAGACCAAACATAGTCTCGCCAGCTGCTCTATGTCTTTCCTTGTTTTAAAATATGACCCGATTTCCAACAAAATAGGATCGGCCCAGAGCTTTCATTTCACAAAGCACTTACACACCCCCATCTGATATTCTCACAAAAGCACTGTGAGATAATCCAGCCATCTATTTATGTTTTGGCTAAAAATCAAATTTAGGTTTTAAAAATAGGGGGGAAATTATAAATTAGCTCATACATTGTGGGGTGGGGGATTTGGGTTACTGAGAAGGCAAATAATGTATAACACTATGTATTAAGTATGTCTTTCTCTTTTCCTGAGTATTATCACTATGTGAAAATGTTGACTAAAGACAGCTGTCCCGCCACCCTGGATCATTTACATACACTTGTGAAATTCAAGCACATTATCTGCTACTGAGAGGGAGTCATGACTGTCATAAACCAAAGACTTTGTTTAAACATTTTTAGTTGACAAAAGGAGTGTAAACATGACCACAGTGAATGCATTTTCTAATAGTTGCTTTCCTTCAACCCATCCCCCTAACCAATGTTTGGCTGTGGGATGGATATCACATAACGGCGTGTATCGTATACCTAGAAATAGCTGCCTGCCAAATGTTTGGCCGTTTTGAGAATCTGTTTTTGGATTAGAAAACCTGAGCACATTCGTGGTAGGCTGATGCCCAGGGACATCCCCGGGAGCCTGGGGAGATGCGGACCATTTGGGAGGCTAAACAGAATTTTCCGTCTTGTGGATTCTGCAAACTGAGTGCAGATCACGCATACGAATGCACTTGGGCCAAGCACAGGCACAGTGCAGGGTGGCAGATTCCAGGCACGTCTCCCCAACATAAGCCCTCCTTCCCCGCGGAGGCCAGTCCCCCCAGTTACAGCTGGACGTGAACCCCAGAGCAGAGTCCCCAAAGCACAGTGTTGGCTTCCACACACCTCCTGGGGGCTCCTCTTCCATTGCTCCAACATACCAGTCCCCAAAATGGCTCTCCACGCCCAATATTCCGGTTGACACAAGCGAGGTCCAAATGTCTGAGTGGATAAGGATCTCTAAGCTGCCTGCTTGACTGATTTATGTCCCGGGAATGTGTGACCTGTATACCCGCAGAAAGCTTCCAAGGGACAAGCAACACACACAAAGCCACAGGTGGAGATGGCATTCCGGATGGTTAACCTGAAAGAAAGACTCAGTGGAACAACTGGGTAGCTCTGGCTGAGTTTCCTGGGAAAAATCATAAAACCACCCACACCGAATTATTCCCGTCGGCTCACATCCCTGCAGATTGGCTGGTAATTTGGGGCAGTGGAAAGAACAGGACCTCACTGACTTGTGGAGTGAACTTGAGCAGGTTATCAAAACTTTCTTAGTTTCAATTTCCTCTTCTGTAAAGTAGGGCTAATAATAGTTCCCCCTTGTATCTTACTGGGAAGATGAAATGCATTAAGGTATGTGAAGTGCCTGGTGGGCATTTCATTACTGTTAGTTCCCTTTCCTTTCCTCTTTTCACTTTAGTGGTTTGATGCTCCATGAAGGAGCCAAAAGAGAACAGACGGATTTTCTCATCAAGAAAGCAGACCTACCTGTGAACTATGCCTGTGCATCTTCTTATCCTCTGTGCATTCGTATGCAAAGCAAGATGAAGCAGCACTAGAATCTGCTAGCTTCTCTTTGCCAAATGAGGGTCTTCAAATGCCCTGACAGCAGCAAGAGAGCTAAAGGATATCAGTGGGAGGGCTAACCAGGCCAGACATCCCCCTAAAATCATCAAGACTCCAGAAATAACTACTGTGGTTCTGCAGACCTGTATAAACAATACGCAGCCCTTCCCAAGATTAGCCGTAGGCAAAGAAGGATGAAGTTAGTGGGACACAGGACTGTACCCAAAGTCAATTTGTATACGCTGCAGAGAAAACAGAGATGGGGCGGTGAACACTGACTTGCCTGGGGGATACGCTGAGGGTGGACTAAGGGAAGGCTGAGTCGGGGTAAGTAGCCACAGACGTGAAAGGTCAGTGCTTGTCTGTCTCTATGCATAACCTGTAAGAATGTCAAGGAGGGCAGGAAATATAACGAGGCTGAGTGGCCTTTTAACTCTGTGATACACTAAGTTTCTAGCCCAGCAAGAGTGAATGGAATACGTGCCCCCTTTACAGGTTATGGCTTTGTATGACTCAAGAAAAGAGAAAATGTCTTAAGAGGCCAACTCAAAGGCTGACAAAACATCTTAGCCATTAATCACCTCATTAAAAATGAGCGGGTGGGGGCTTCCCTGGTGGCGCAGTGGTTGAGAATCTGCCTGCCAACGCAGGGGACACGGGTTCGAGCCCTGGTCTGGGAAGATCCCACATGCCGCGGAGCAACTAGGCCCGTGGGCCACAATTGCTGAGCCTGCGCGTCTGGAGCCCGTGCTCCGCAACAAGAGAGGCCGCGATAGTGAGAGGCCCACGCACCGCGATGAAGAGTGG
This sequence comes from Balaenoptera physalus, assembly GCF_965194825.1. Classification (NCBI taxonomy): domain Eukaryota; kingdom Metazoa; phylum Chordata; class Mammalia; order Artiodactyla; family Balaenopteridae; genus Balaenoptera; species Balaenoptera physalus. The sequence goes on from NC_138889.1 coordinate 5,675,157, forward strand.
CCCCCGCTTGCCGCAACTAGAGAAAGCCCTTGCATAGAAATGAAGACCCAACACAGCCAAAATAAACAAATAAATAAATTAATTAAAAAAAAAAAAAGCGGGTGGGCATGCTGATGAGTTAAGTGTAAATGAATTAGAAACATGTGAAATAAATTTATTCCAAAATCGACACGCGACCGCCATAATGTAGACTCTGGAATAAGCATCTAGTTAAATCAAACACTGAAGAAGGTTCACAAAGGTTGATGAATAAAGGGATGAAAACATTTCTGGGGATTTGGAAAAATGAAGATTTGGGAAATAAAGAGGAGACCAGAGCAATGCTAGTAGGCTTGACTGCAACACGCCATCCTTTCAGAGTCTTGATTTTGCAAAGAGACAAGCTCAGTCTTACCACATTCAACCTGCAATGTCATCAAAATTATAGACACCCACAGAAACACTGGGCTGCCCTGGGAGCTGCGTGAAATCAATCAGGCTAGCCTGGCAGATAGGTTTATGGTCCTTCCCACGCTGCCTCAAATGCCCTACCGCCCAAACGTGGTTATCATGCACTCTCTAGCCGTCACCACTCCACACCTCCCTCCGCCAAAGAACACACTGGAAATGGCATTGCCTTTCTCCTCCTGGCCATTCTGTTGTCTCCATACACCCACACCTGCTTTCAGCCATACCTCACAACCACTCACGGACAGAAAGCTTCCAGAGCAGCTGTTGTTTAGTACAGAGACCGAATTAATCACTCCCACCTTCATGCACCCCCAGCTTTTTGTTTGTGTCCTTACTCACCCTTAATTAATTCAGACCTTGGAGCAAGAGTTAATGTGTTTACCCACTTATTTCTCACTAGACTGCAAACTTCTTTAGGACAGAATTAAAAAGTGCATCTTCCTAGTGAAAACTCCATGCCTGACTTGAACTGATTTTACCTGGAATCAGAAGACTGCGGCTGGAGATGTGGTTCTGACACCTCTGACAACTTTGGGCTCCACGGCCTTGGTTAAACCATACTTCCAACCTTCTGCTTTCTCTTCTAAAAAATGACACTAATAATGCTTCTCCCAAGCTTGTTGAAGGATCACATTGGATAATGAGTGTAAAAAATTTTTAAACAATGAAGAACCATACCTAAAAAGGCAGTAATTTTTTCCAGCAGTCAAAAAGCACTAACTTTCCAAATTTTAGAGATGTCTCTATTCACTAAGAAATCATACTCCTGCTTCCTGTGCTAACCTAAACCATCCCTGTGTCTCATCCCTTATCCTTCATAATTTCTAGTTAAGGTCCTATTGTCACAGGGACAGAGGCTACACAAAGCTGACCAGGAGAAGTCTTCTAGTTCACTGTCACCATCATCTGTGAACTCTACCAAGTAGCTACTCAGCTCTGTGCTAACTGCTAGAGACGGGAAGAGAAGCGATTCCTCACCTCTGTCCTCAGAAGCTAGTTATCGCACTGGAGGCATGAGACATTACAATAAAAGGTAAATAAGAAAACAAAGAAGTTTTTGTGTGGCAAATGCTGAGTGGCAGAAGACCTACAGGAATTCAGGATGGATTGCTGCACTACAGAGCGTACAGTGCCTGGTTATGAAAAGAGGAGCCGGGGTTCTTAGGGGAAAGGAAGAACCCACAGGACCTGGAGAAACACCAGATTGCGGTGGGAGAGGAGGGCAGACACATAGAAGGTGCGGGAGGACTCAAGACTCCAGCAGTGTAAGCTGGGACGAAGTGAGAGAGTGGCATGGACATGTATACACTACCAAATGTAAAACCGATAGCTAGTGGGAAGCAGCTGCATAGCACAGGGAGATCAGCTCGGTGCTTTGTGACCACCTAGAGGGGTGGGATAGGGAGGGTGGGAGGGAGGGAGATGCAAGAGGGAGGAGATATGGGGATATATGTATATGTATAGCTGATTCACTTTGTTATAAAGCAGAAACTAACATACCATTGTAAAGCAATTATACTCCAAAAAAGATGTTTAAAAAAAAAGAAAAAATGACTCCAGCGGTAACTGCTGGGATGGGAGCACCTCTGCCTCTGCCCAGTGACAATGTTTGGGCAGAAAAGATAAGGCTCACAGAGGCTTATTTAGTTTGCAGTAAAATCAGACACTGAAGTGATGATTCCTGGCAGGCCTGGACAGTCACAAACTAGGGTTCCCCGAAGGACTCTGAGATGGGTCTGTGGATTTTACACAGAACAAGAGTTGAAGGGTTGAAAGTAGAATTTGTCTTCCAAGAAGAAAGACTTAAGATCAACAGAGGATGAAAGACTGGGTCTTGGGGTACATCTTCATCAATGGAGCTGGAAAAGGAAATAAGACCAATAAACCAGGCAGACATTGTAGCCTAAGAAGCAAGTAGCAGAAGTAAGAGCACAGGGTCAATGAAAATGGCCAGAGAATTTCAAGAAGGATACACTTTCAACAAGGTTACTCACTAGGAAATCTCTTGACGTAAGTTTTGAAAATTTCCCCCCTTCTCTGATACTTCCAGACCTATCTTCATGGTATAGGAATCTCCACAAGGCAGGCTGGGAAAATGTGCGTTGTGCCAGGGCCCTGGGCGGTTTCGAGGAAAAGCCACAGGAGATAACTTTCTGCAAGTGGCCCTGTGGGTCCCAGGCAAGCTCTTGATTACCCAGGAGAAGCATCCACCAAACTCAGAACATCTCATGCCAAAATGTAATTTTCTGGGCTTCCCTGGTGGCGCAGTGGTTAAGAATCCGCCTGCCAATGCAGGGGACACGGGTTCGAGCCCTGGTCCCGGAAGATCCCACATGCCGCGGAGCAACTAAGCCTGTGCGCCACAACTACTGAGCCTGCGCGTCTGGAGCCTCTGCTCCGCAACAGGAGAGGCCGCGATAGTGAGAGGCCAGCGCACCGTGATGAAGAGTGGCCCCCACTTGCCGTAACTAGAGAAAGCCCTCGCAGAGAAACGAAGACCCAACACAGCCAAAATAAATAAATAAATAAAATTTAAGAGATAAGCAAAACATTCTCTCTATAAATTTGAAAAAAAAAATATGTTAAACCCAAAACTCGTAATTTATGCCTCACCCTCACCTTTCCCCTTTAGAAAAAAAAAAATGTAATTTTCTAAATTCAATTTAATTTCCCTTATCTCCCTATGCATCCTAATCCTGGCTTAAATATATTCTCTATAGCTTGCCTTTGGTTGCAAAGAATTAGAAACAAAGTGGGATAAAAGAGAGTAAAATTCAATTAAGTTTAACAAATTATGGAACACCTAGTGTAGATACTATGCCAGGAACTGGGGATAAAACAGTACACAAGACAGACCAGGTCCTTGCCCAGCCCAGCGGACGGACAGCAGACAGTTAAGGGAGAAGTAATTCAGCAAGAGGATTTATCCAAGTATAGGTGGTGAGGATCCACCAGAAAGAGTGTCATTTAAACTGCAGGATGACGTTAGCTGAGATTCTAATCAGAGAATAAAAAGAAACAGGTAAAAGTCTACAAATTTGCCAAATACTAACTGTGAAAAGAAATTTATTTGTTTTTTATAAATTTATTTATTTATCTATCTATCTATCTATCTTGGTTGCATTGGGTCTTCGTTGCTGCGTGCGGGCTTTCTCTAGTTGCGGTGAGCGGGGGCTACTCTTCGTTGTGGTGCGTAGGCTTCTCATTGTGGTGGCTTCTCTTGTTGCGGAGCACGGGCTCTAGGTGTGCGGGCTTCAGTAGTTGTGGCACATGGGCTCAGTAGTTGTGGTTCGTGGGCTCTAGAGCGTAGGCTCAGTAGTTGTGGTGCATGGGCTTAGCTGCTCCGCAGCATGTGGGATCCTCCCAGACCAGGGCTCGAACCCGTGTCTCCTGCATTGGCAGGCGGATTCTGAACCACTGTGCCACCAGGGAACTCCCGAAAAGAAATTTTTTTAAGCAAAACAAAAAACACAGGATGAAAAGGCATTTGGGCCTTACTGAAGAATATCTACAGAACTTCTGATGTCAAAATTGGCTCTGCTGAGTGTGGACAAGTGGGAAAATTCTCTGCTGGAATGTGAAGGCAGAACAGTAAACTGGAGGCCTCTCAAACAAACCAGTGCCTGGTAAGGCCCCCAAGTACTGTCAATGACCAGAATATCTCCCTCTGCTGTGATGACCAGCATAATGCAGGCAGTTTCCATCAGGATGCCTCCATGTCATGCAGACAGTCATGTGATTTCGATGGTTAAATCTCTTCTTCCTGGTACCCCACTATTTACTTTTTTTAAAAAATTATTTATTTATTTAGTTTTGGCTGCATTGGGTCTTCGTTGCTGCACGTGGGCTTTCTCTAGTTGCGGCGAGTCGGGGGCTACTCTTCGTTGTGGTGCGCAGGCTTCTCATTGCAGTGGCTTCTCTTGTTGCAGAGCACGGGCTCTAGGCACGCAGGCTCAGTAGTTGTGGCACACGAGCTTCAGTAGTTGTGGCTCATGGGCTCTAGAGTGCAGGCTCAGTAGTTGTGGCGCATGGGCTTAGTTGCTCCGTGGCACGTGGGATCTTCCTGGACCAGGGATCGAACCTGTGTCCCCTGCATTGGCAGGTGGATTCTTAACCACTGCGCCACCAGGGAAGTCCCCCCATTATTTTCTGATAAAAGTGTGCCCTTAAAACTTATGCAGATAACTCAGCCCAGGGACACAGAAGTAGGTTGCAAAATGGACTCAAACTCTGGCGGAATCTACTTATTGAAGGTAGGAGGATGGAGCACTGTATTTGGGGGAAGGCTCTCGTTGGAGAGAATGAAAGAATTCCTCTCCTTTCTCTTTTACTCAAGGTGTTAAGATTGAATGGCAACCAGTGTACCCCCAAACAGTAGTGGGAAAATTATACAACAGACATCAATATTTATTTGTTTGAGTCTTGCTCTTGTAGGTAATCAGGGAAAACAGTAATAAGGAGTAGGAGTAGGAATAACAGTAATAAGATTCTGCAACACAGTGAACGTGAAGCATGTGGACCATGGTACCCAACTGGCCAACCAGGGCCAAAGACAGTTGCTCCCTACAGCAAGATGCCCCTGCACTGAGCCGCATCCTGTCTGTTTAAGATCCAGCTCCGCCCTCAACAACGCCATTCAGCTGGCTTTAGCTTCAGTCCACAAGGAGGTCTCTCTTTCTCTGAATTCTCCTCATCAGTAGATGGCGGGAGTTGGCTGGGCTTTAAGGTCCCTTCTGGTACCAAGATGCAATGACTTTATCAGCAATATCACACTCAGACACAGTGAGTCTCTCTTACATTTCTCAACTCGATTGTTAAGTCTTTGTCTTATACTTCAGTTTCCCACAGTGTACTTCCCATACTTTGCAAATGGTATCAACTAAACAAATATTAGCTGAATTTAACGAGTGAGCTAAGAGAAAGAGTATTAATGCCTGCCTGCATGTAAACCTCCTCAGCACTACTAAATCTTGTCAGTTCACAGGGGAGTAGAGTGATGAACTAATTACTCATCTGATATCCTCTTAGGTGATCCAGATCGTAATTACAAAGGCAAAAGACTAACTCTGCATAAGTCTCACTGTGCACAATTAAGACTTTGAGGCTAGGTGATTTACAGCGAATGACACGTTGAATAACAAAACAGAGAGATTATTTTTTTCTAACTCAGCCTTTGCTGGGATAAGGTGTTAAAGTCACACAGAAGGTCGATGTCTGAACTAGGAGCAGAGCTCAAACCTCCAGAGGAAAGGACAAATGTGCTGTTCACGTCACTGTACTGCCTTTCTAGGCAAGAGCCACCAAAATGCTGAGTACTGTTTGGCCTCAGATACTTATTTTTCCTCATTCTTGTGGTCTATTTATTTTGATGGTTAGCTCTTTCAGTCTGCAACCCAGTGTGAAAAGCACTATGATTTAAATAATCTGAGAAGACATGGTAAATATTAACCTTGGAAGTTTCTGGGCTTTTGCAATTTCTCTCCTTTTCTTTCCAGCTTTACTGAGGCCTGATTGATAAATAAAAACTGTATATAATGAAGGTATACAACGTGCGATTTGATGCATATGTATACATACATTATGCAATGATGACTGCAATCCAGCTAATTAACACATCCATCACCTCACATCGTTACCTTTTGTGTGTGTGAGAAGAACCCTTAAAATCTACTCTCGCAACAAATATCAAGTATACAATACAGTCTTGTTGACTGGAGTCAGCATGCTGCACATTAGGTCTCCAGAACCTATATATATATTCAACTTATAACTGAAAGTTTGTACCCTTGGACCAACATCTCCCCATTCACCCCCACTATCAGCTCCCCACAACCACTCTTCTGTTTCCATGAGTCCTACGATTTTAGACTGCACCTATAACAGGAGGTCATGCAGTCTTTGTCTCGGCCTAACTCATTTCACTTGGCATGATGTCCTCCAGGTTCATCCATGCTGTCACAATGGCAGGATTTCCTTCCTTTTCTTTTCTTTTTTTCTTTTCTTTTCTTTTCTTTTTTATTGGGGTATAGTTGTTTTACAATGTTTTGTGTTAGTTTCTCCTGTACAGCATAGTGGAGTTCCCTGTGCTACACAGCAGGTTCTCATTAGTTGTCTATTTCATACATATTAGTGTATATATGTCAATCCCAATCTCCCAATTCATTCCACTCCCCCTTTCCCCCCTTGGTGTCCATACATTTGTTCTCTACATCTGTGTCTCTATCTCTGCCTTGCAAACAGGTTCAACTGTACCATTTTTCTAGATTCCACATATAGGCGTTAATATGATATTTTTCTCTTTCTGACTTACTTCACTCTGTATGACAGTCTCTAGGTCCATCCACGTCTCTACAAGTGACCCCATTTCATTCCTTTACATGGCTGAGTAATATCCCATTGTATATATGTGCCACATCTTCTTTATCCATTCATCTGTCGATGGACACTTAGGTTGCTTCCATGTCCTGGCTATTGTAAATAGTGCTGCAATGAACATTGTGGTACATGACTCTTTTTGAATTATGGTTTTCTCAGGGTATATGCCCAGTAGTGGGACTGCTGGGTCATATGGCAGTTCTATTAGTTTTTTAAGGAACCTCCATACTGTTCTCCATAGTGGCTGTATCAATTTACATTCCCACCAACAGTGCAAGAGGGTTCCCTTTTCTCCACACCCTCTCCAGCATTTATTGTCTGTAGATTTTTTGATGATGGCCATTCTGACCAGTGTGAGGTGATACCTCATTGTAGTTTTGATTTGCATTTCTCTGATAATTAGTGATGTTGAGCATCTTTTCATGTGCCTCTTGGCCATCTGTATGTCTTCTTTGGAGAAATGTCTATTTAGGTCTTTTGACCATTTTTTTATTGGGTTGTTTGTTTTTTTGATATAGAGCTGCATGAGCTGTTTTTATACTTTGGAGATTAATCCTTTGTCCATTGATTCATTTGCAAATAGTTTCTCCCATTCTGAGGGTTGTCTTTTTGTCTTGTTTATAGGATTTCCTTCTTTTTCAAGGCTGAATAATATTCCACTGCATACAGAATAGTTATTTATTTATTTCACATTTCTTTTTCTATTTATCTGTCAACAAACACTTAGGTTGTTTCCGTGTCTTGGCTGTCATGAATAATGTTGCATTGAACATAAGGGTGCATTTTTCTCTTCCAGATAGTGATTTTATTTCCTTTGGATATATACCCAGGAGAGGGACTGTCAGATCATATGATAATTCTATTTTTAATTTTTTTAAGAACTTCCATACTTGTTTTTCCATGATGGCTGTAATCATGTGGTCGATTTTTTTAGGAAGCTTGAGCATGTTAGAGATTAACAGCTAATAATCTGATATCTTACCATCCAGTCTGAAAGACATCTGCTTGGAAATTTTTCCTAAACTGGACGAGTAGATGTTTAGCAGGGAAGGAGGAAGTGAGGGTGGACCTCTGACTATATTACAGCTCAATGGCCCACAACACTGGCATTGATTTGTTCATAAAAAAATAATAACTCACCCTACGGTAAGGGCCTGAGAAAGGGTCAATCTCTCCAAAAGAAGAGAGGCTCAACAAGCTGCTAAGTCAATCTCATGTCCCTTAAATTCCACCCATAATCTCAAGGCGATGGACAGAAGGAAGGGACAAACGAAGGAAAGCTTATTGCGCACCACCATGGGCTAGACTTTGCACACACCGTATTTCTTTTACTCCTCACAAAAATTATCCAATGACGAGGGCACATATCTGGAATCTGAAGAGAAGTCTGTTTGATTCATGGCCATGCTCATAATTATATCATGCTACCTTTCAAAATCCTAAAATACACCTTCCCAGGGACTTTCCTTTCTGACATTCTAGTGTTCCAGACAGTTGATGTACATTCGTGCACCATTCAAATCCTCTGCCTCTTCCAGGGTGTGCTTGTGACTTAGGTACTCGTGTTGGCTCACATGGCATAAAAATAGTAAGACCTCATAATTTTCATGACTCAGCACCCTATTCTCCCTCCCCAGAAAAGACAGGCAAAGGATATAGTGTTTTTGTTTCTTCTTAAATCACAGTAATTTTTTCCCAATAGAAAGCAACATGTTTCAACGTAGAAAATTTAAATCTACAGAAATATAGACACCAAAAAAAGTTGTGTACACTCCCACATACAGAAAAACCAGTGAAGCTCACAGATTGCTGAAAGATGTAGGAGGTCCTATTTGGAGAGGCTCTGCTTTGCCTGGAAGAAAGATGGCACCATGGCTTTAGTCCAGCAGGAAAAAGAGGACAAACAGTTGTGTTTCCTGGGGAACAGCTTGGGTTGAAACAAAGTATGAGTATGACATTCTGAAATCCATCTAACAAACACAGAAATAATGGGCCTATTACCAAGACCAAAGAACTGAGCCAAGCCACACACATGGGCAAAGAACTCGAATTTGTAGCCAGATGCCCAGGTATTTTCTCATTTTCCATGAGCCATTTCCCCACTGACCATGTGAGAAGTAGAGAGGCATTTTTATAGAACTTGCAACTATTCCTAGAGATATATATCAATACTGCTTCTCCCAATTAGTCAAATTTATTTCCCCAGCTGGTAGCAAGTTAACAAATGCTGTGGAAAAGTTGTACAAACACACATAAATACTCCCTCTGCTCACTAGATTCTGAGCTCAGGATTATCGGTTCAAAAACTGTCATTCTATTAACAGAAAAAAAAAATAAGGTCAATAAATAGCAGTGCAGAATTTTACCAAGATTACTTCAAAGCACAGATATTCTTTAAACTGAAGTAAATTTACAAAAGCACAGATTTTTAAAATAAGCGTATGTAATTCAATATCCTGAGATAAACCGTAATGGAAAAGAATATAAGAAAGAATATGTATATATGTATAACTGAATCACTTTGCTGTACAGCAGAAATTAACACAATGTTGTAAATCCACTATACTTCAATACAATAAGTAAATAAATAAGGATATATATTTTTTAAAATTAGGATCTTTTCTGCCTATTTAATAAGATGAACATTAGAACAAGGTTTTGAAATTTAATCAGAAAATGGAAAATTATACAAACGTCAATGTAATAATTGATATATTTCACTTTAAATACATACTATTATAAACTGAAAAGGGCAATACACCTGTAGGCTGATAGTATCATACGGCGGGGACCCCTGGGAAGGCACAGTCCTTCCCAGAACATCTCCCTTCCTGCTGTCAACACTACAGAACCCACACAAGGCATAACTAACTACCAGCGCAGACTCAGTGCGACTCTGCAGTAGGTCCACATCCCTCCAACAATCGGAAAGTATTCATCTCTGCTGTTCGGATTCAGCACAGAAAAGAGGATTTTTGACAAAAGCAACTTCTAGGCCCCAATGGGAAGAGCTTAACACACAGTCTGTCTTGCAGGCATGAGCTCTCTTCCAGGGGCCCAACCCCGAAGGCCCTGTACCCAGCACCCCTAGGTCCTTTTTTGAGGCCAGATCCTGCCTTCCCTCTCTCATCGCGCATCTGACAGCTGAGGTGAAGACTGCCCCAGGGAAGCATCTTCCGCGTCCAGGAAGCGGAGCTGAGAGTGCGTCAGAGCACAGCGGGGTCCGTCTCTGGTCCGCTGCGTCCACGTCACTATCCCCCTGCTCAGCAGAGAGGGCAGGAGTGTGGGAATGTCGCTCAAAGAACCAATAAAGACATTGGATGGGTGTACTCCTAGGACACTGCAAAAGCCTCCAAAGATAGCCTCCCACAGCAGCCGATCCACACCCCACCAATATCTCAGTGGCAAGCATCCTTTCACAGAGGAGAGGAAGAACCGCAGCTGGTCATTTATATTTTCAGGTCTATAGCGAAATTCTTAGCGTCAGGTTCGAGCTGTCACTTTTCTAAGGTAGCAATTAAATACAAACAAGTGGTGACACTTGTTAACCCGCTCACTTACTGATTAGGGGACCTGGCGGGTCAGAGTTCAAAGGGGAAATAATCAGCCCCAACACGCCAGCTCCAAGTACAGCTGATGGGCGCTACATTTCTTCTTATTCTTAACTAGCAAGGATCTATAGGATCCTTAGTTTCAAAAATCTCTGGGCATTCTAGCCAAAGAGAATCCTTCAGAAACACTGAGCCAGCTCGTTTCTCCTGAGGAATTTCTGAGAACGGTCATGTAGGAAGGGCCTGTCCTGACAAACTTCTCCATCCCCGGCGCTCTTCTTTCTACTGTGAACACACTAATGTTTGCTGCTCTTTCTTAAACAGCTTTCCTACCTCCGCCCCTAGCCACACCCTACTGTCCCCACACCAGCGTCACCTCCTGTCAAGGCTGGTAAACAATGTAGGACCCAGACACGGCATGACGCCCAAGCACTGAGAGACACGGGGCCCAGCTCAGAGTCACACGTGAGGATTTAAAAAGCACCTCCAGCCTTACCTTCTGTGCCAGCCCTGGCTCTGAACCCACCTGCAGACCAAATGGAGTATCCACATGGAGGTCAGCCAGCCCAGCTACTCCAATCCTTCCCACAGACAAAGATGCAACAAGAGACAGGAGATGTGCAAAAACCCCACATCTCTGAAACTGGAAACTGGGTGTGGACTCAGCCTAAGAAGGGAGAGAAGAGCCCAGGGGAGGTCGGACCCCGGAGGAAAGAGTCTCCAGAAACAGCATCCTTGGACGATTCAGGGAAATTAGTGGGTCTGCAGCCACACTTTTACTTCAGAACCATCTAGGGTCAGCTAAGGCTTCAAAGAAGACCTAAAATGGCCTGTTGGCCTCTTTCCTGCAGGAGGAGGAGAACACAGAAAAGTTGGGGTGAGGGGAGAAGAGTTTATTAAAACAAGTCTTGATAAATGCCTTGTCCAAACATATCTTGTGCAATGAAGGACATGGTCCTCCTTAGTTTACAACTCTTTGAACAATTTAGTTACGAAAAGGAGCCAAAAGATTCCAGGACTCAGTGCTGTGTGATCTGGGAAACGGTTTGCAAGCATCTGGTCTTTCTTGAGGAGAAGGGAGAGAGGCCGAAGGTGATGGGAGATGCACTTAATATTACAAGTTATGAGAAATGGGCTCAGCAGAGCAACAAACATTGCTCATCTGAAATCTCTGGACAGCTGGAGAAAGGGAAGCTTGCTGCCTGGAATAGTTCTGTGGGGCACTTCCCATGACATCCTGGAGGCTTGGCTAAAAAAGTAAGGTGAAGGGCGTTTCCTGATGCTTCTGGATCTCAAAGGGGAAAAGGGCTCCGAGGAGAACAACTGGCCGGCCGGCCCAACAACATGAAGTCACAGAAACATCAAAGGGTCTGTCTTATTGGGCGATGCTAGCACGCTGATAACGTACCATCGTCTTCAACACCATCAAAACGCCTATCAGGACCCTAATTATGGGGCCTATCACAGGAAAGGAACTGAGAAAGTCACAAAGCACCAAAATCATTCTTGCTCGTAATGTTTATAATGGGGTGAGTGTGGGGGATGGAATCATCTAACTTTTTAATTAAAACAAAAGACTTGATATTAAGTTAAAAGTAAAAGAAATGAAAAGTAAAACAACTATTAAATAAAGGTAAAAATAACTATTAAATAAAGGTATAAGTGAGCAATATTGTACTAGTCATCATGACTTAAAATGAAAGGCTTAATGCCCTAGAGCCAAAAAGAACAGGGAGTCCATTCATTAATTGCTACCTCATTATTCCGGAGATTTGTTGACAGCTCTATTGCTCACTCTAATTATTTTTGGCCCGAACACTTTAGCCCTTAGGAAAATCATTAGTAATAATACATTTGAATTTCTCACACCTAGCTCAGGTAGTATTTTCACACACCCAGGATACTTGTAATCAGGCACAGGGTCTTTCTTAAGCTAGCACAGGGCAGCAATTGCAGAGAGCTCCAAGCAGGCTCTCATCTGTCCCCTGCTTCCCCCTGCTGTCAGCCCATGCAATGCAAACACAGGACTTGAAGATACGCGTATCAACAGAGCATTATGGAAGTCTAAGAAAGGAACTGGAGACGTTTCCCATCCGAGACATGGAGAAGAGCTCATTCGGTAAAGTCTTGGGTTATTAAAGAAAGATCTGTACCCAACCTAGGAGCTGTAATTAATACTACAGAAAAGAAAACAGGGGAAATGAGAACTAAGTCTTATTCACTCCCTGAGAAACATTACCGGTCCTACAACAGAATGAAAGATTGAATTTACGTAATTCCTTTATCTCAGAAGCTTTACGATAAGCCATATAAAGTAGCTTAGTCACAGGGCCTAACTTAAATAATATCCAGAACTGAACTGAATCAAAGGTCATACAACCCTTACAAGCCTAGAGCTAATTTAGATAAAAGTCAAACAATTTCAGAAAAATTGCCATTTGCCTTTTTCTTAAAAGAAGGATACACATTCTCAACTCCAAAACCTCCCTACCTTAGTGAAATATAAGGAAATTCAAACTCAAATCAAACCAAAATAACCCCCGAGGTATTTATTGTCTAATCCCACATGCCCTGCTATCTTTGGATATGAAGAATGGTCATTCTTTTCCAAAGTGCCCTACACCTTTCCCATCCTTCCCCATCCCTCTGTCACTGACCTTGTTCAGGCCCTTAGGCCTTCATGCCTTGAGCACTGAGACATCTTTTTTTTTTCTTTTTTAATTTATTTTATTAAAGTATAGTTGATTTACAATGTTGTATTAATTTCTGCTATATAGCAAAGTGATTCAGTTACATATATATATACACCTATATATATATATTCTTTTTCATACTCTTTTCCATTATGGTTTATCGCAGGATATTGAATATAGTTCCCTGTGCTATACAGTAGGACCTTGTTGTTTATCCATTCTATATATAACAGTTTGCATCTGCTAATCCCAAATTCCCAATCCAACTCTCCCCTGCCCAACCCTCCCCTGCTCCCTCCTCCTGGGCAACCACAGCCTGTTCTCTATGTCTGTGAGTCTGTCTCTGTTTTGTAAATAAGTTCATTTGTATCATATTTTAGATTCTACATATAAGTGATATCATATGGTATTTGAATTTCTCTTTCTGACTTACTTCATTTAGTATGATAATCTTTAGGTCCAACCATGTTGCTACAAATGGCATTATTTCATTCCTTTTCATGGCTGAGTAGTATTCCATTGTGTATATGTACTGCATCTTTTTGATCCATTCATCTGCTGAGAGACCTTTTTAACTGGTCTCCATATCTTCAGGCTTTAAGGTCTTCCTAAAAAGTGCTTTTTATCATGGCACTCCCTGCCTCAAAAACCTTCATGGACTCTCCAGTATCCAGATATAAAGTTAAATTCCATGTAATGGCAATCAAAACCCCTGATAAATTGAACTGGGCCCCAACTCACCTTTCCAATCAAAGGTCTACTCAACCTCACCTGCTGCTTACTCGATGTGCAAGAAATATACTTTGCCTACCCTGGCCTCCCTTCTCTGCTCACACTGGTCCTATAGACGGTGGTTATAAGCTCAGCCCAAGGGCCATACAGCCCTGGTTTTGAGTCTAACTCCACCACTTAGTACCTTGTGTGGCCTCTGACAAATGTCTTTAACCTTGATAAGCCTTGGTTTTGCCACCTGCACAAGAGAGATAATAATAACACATAGCTCAGAACTATACTGTGAGATTGAATGTGAGAGTTCCCGTAAAGTGTTTAACGTGGTTCCTGGGAAGAAGTATGTCCTCACTGTTTGCCCTTTAAATTGTAAAATTAAATTAATTATTTGCAGTTCTCTAAGGCGAAATTCAAATTCCACCTGCAACTAGAAACTTTTTCCAAACATATCTAATGATATCTCTTCAATATCTTTTTTTTGGGGGGGGGGGGGGCACACCGCACACCTTGCAGGATCATAGTTCCCCAATCAGGGATTGAACCCAGGTCCACGGCAGTGAAAGCGCCGAATCCTAACCACTGGACCGCCAGGGAATTCCTCTTCAATATCTTAAATTCCCAACCATAATTTAGCAGCAGCAAATAGCCTTCTGGTTATTTTTGTTTTCCTCTATTTGAAACAGAAGTCTCTTGTGTGTTATTCTCATCTGTATCTCCTTCAGAACTTATCCCATGGCTGGGTACATACTTGGCATTCAATTAATTGTCCCTAACTATCCCAAGTACAAAAATATGTCGCTATTCCAACCTCGTCCACATGTGTTACAAACTACTTATGTGGCATACCTTGTATTATTAAGTTTTTCCTGTTAAATTTCAAGATCCAATCAAGCACGTTAAGGACAGGGGTCCTACTGTATATCTGATTATCTTCCAAAGAGACTCCACGCCTGTGAGTCTCAATCCCAGTTGCAAATTAAAATGATCTTGGGAGCTTTTAAGAATATTAATTCCCAGGCCCCACTCCCAGAGGTTCTGATTTAATTGACCTGAAGTGAGGCCTGGGGAGTCTGTTGTTACAGCCAGGGTTGAGAAGTAACTTATCACCAAGTACAAACCGTAAGTCAACAAATTCTTATTGATTTACTGATTGGCATGCTTATAAACTATAATGAAGCCTCCCAGGCTTCCTGTCTCTAAGTTAATAAACCTCTTTCCTCTGAACTTTGCCTTACAGGAGCCTCATGACAATTCCCCTCCTCCCCTGATTTCACATAGCCCATCACCCCAAGATTCCATTACGAAATCCCCATATAAGCACAGCTCCCCAATGATTTAAAGGGCTACTTACTGAGCGTAACTCCATCATGTCCATATTATTCTCATTTATATCTACTCTCTGCCTTTCTTTATAGACTCAGCTCTACAGGGAGGGTCACCATAGCACAACCAGAGAGACTGTGACATCTTCTGAATCACAGACCTATTTCAAGCCTGTCCAAGAATGTACTTGGAAAGAATCTTGCTATCATTCAGCCTTATCTATAATATGGCCATCGCTCTGGATTCTGGATAATAATTAGACTCCTCCTTGCTTAGCCTGAGGTCAACAAAGGTCATTGTCCATATCTTAGGGCTCATGTTCAATCATATTTAATGGGTGTTCATGTAGAAACCTCCACATTTAATAGCACCTAAATAGGGAATTACCTGATGGTCCAGTGGTTAAGACTCCACGCTCCCACTGCAGGGGGCACGTGTTCGATCCCTGATCGGGGAACTAATATCCCACATGCCACGCAGTGCGGCCAAAAAATAAATTAAAAAAAAATAGCACCTAAATATTTCCTGAGCACTTGTGGTAGACAGAAGAGACATGGTCTCTCCTCTCAGAAAGCTTACAGTCTAGAGAGAGAGCACATGGATGAACAAATAATACAATAAACGAATATACAATCATACTTACAATAAGTACTATGAAAGAAGTATTCCGGCTGAGTGGTGGAGAATATCTAGGTGAGGTTTGGGGGTAAGAAGGCTGAGATACAGTCTCTGAAGAGGACACCTTTGAGAAGAAATCTGAAGGTTGAGAAGAGCCAGCCGTAGAAAGAACGAGTGTTTGAGGATGTGCAATGACAGAGGCGAAGGACCAGAGCAGGGAAAAGCTTATTAGCGCATTCCAGGAACAGCAAAGAGGATGTGCATGAAGCAGAGCGGGGGTCTGGGGAGACGGGAAAAGCCAGGTCGGGCGGCTGCAGCAGGCTCTGCCAGACCTGCACGCTGCTCGCTGACCGCCCGTGTTCGGCGCTGTTCAACGGCTACCTTCACGTTGGGGGCCTCCGTCCTTGTTTTATTATTCCTTTTCCAATATTTTAATCCACAATTTGTCTGGAAACAGAAAAGGTATTCTTATCAAACCCTCTCATGTCACGACAAAGTAATAACTGCATGACATCACCAGAATTTGTAAAGCTGGGCATGGGCTAAAATCAACAGATATAAATATACAGTTCAATGGCTTTTCAGGACAAAATCCAATCTCTCTAGCACAGCATGCAAAGCCCTGCCCACCTCTGCAGCTTCCTCATTCATCATGGAACCTGTTCTGGTCAGTCCTCCAAACACCCCCGGCCTTCTCACACCCCAGCTCTTACAAAGGTTGTTCTGTCTGCCTGGCTCTCCTTCTTCGCCCGGTTAACATTTTTAATGCTCCAAGCTTTCACAGAGGTACCAAATCCTCCAGGAATCCTTCTCCAAGCTTCCTCAGAGGTACCAAATCCTCCAGGAATCCTCTCTGCCCTCCCCCCAACCCTCTTCCATTCCAAGAGAGTTGGTTAAATGCCCCTCCTTTGTGTAACATCTTGCAAACATTTCTATCACAGCACTGTTGCACTCTATTGGTAATTTCTGTTTATCTATGTCTTTCCTACTAGACTGAGCTCAATTTCAAAACTGCATCTTAGTCCAGAACTGTATCTTAGAGACAGCATCTGGTAGAGTACTGAATATTTAGTAGATACTCAAAGTTTACTGAATGAATAAATGAATTAAATACATATAACACGGAAAACATCTGATTTATCAGCTGTTTGTGGAGTGCGGATGGGTGAAAGGGGGGATGTGAGTTGATCACATTTCAAAGAGAGCCAACCCCAAGCCAAGGCTTCCTTAGTAGAAGTGCTAAACACAGATCACTGCAGAGTGTTGGGCCCAACTGTTGAAAGCATCCTTTAAAGGAGACTTCACTCTCCAGGAGAGGGTGATGGGAACAGGGTAATTAGAAACAATGTTGTAGCAAGACTTGCTAATTGAATCAGGCTATGAGCTCTTGGAGGGGAAAAAGCCACGTCTCAATAAAGTTGGAAAAAGAAATGATGGGCAGGCACAAGGGCACAAAATGATGGGCACGAAAATAATATTATTTTTTTAATTGTATTTTTAATTAATTTTTATTGGAGTATAGTTGATTTACAATGTTGTGTTAGTTTCAGGTGTACAGCAAAGTGAACCAGTTATACATACACATATATCCACTCTTTTTTAGATTCTTTTCCCATATAGGCCATTACAGAGTATTGAGTAGAGTTCCCTGTGCTGTACAGTAGATCCTTATTAGTTATTCGTTTTATATATAGTAGTGTGTATATGTCAATCCCAATCTCCCAGTTTATCCCTACCTGCCCCCCACGCCAGGGATATTAGATGAAGGTGTGGTCATCATGGTTGGTACCGTCCATCTGCTTTTTAAAGTATTTATTTAGGAGTTACCTTATGCAGGGCACCATGCTACGCTCTGTAGGTAACAAATACGTTTAAGGGAAAAAAACTTCCATCAACAGACGACTAGTTTAAGAAGATGTGGTACATAGATACAATGGGATATTGCTCAGCCAAAAAAAGGATGAAATAATGCCATTTATAGCAACAAGGATGGACCTAGAAATTATCATATTAAGTGAAGTAAGTCAGGCAAAGACAAATATTGTATGGTATCACTTATATGTGTAATCTAAAAAATAATACCAATGAACCTATATACAAAACAGAAACGGACTCACAGACATAGAAAACAAACTTATAGTTACCAAAGGGAAAAGCGAGGGAGAGGAGGGGTACATTAGGAGTATGGGATTAACAGATACACACCACTATACATAAAACAGATAAGCAACAAGGACTTACTGTATAGCACGGGGAACTATATTCAATACCTTATAGTAACCTATAATGGAAAATAATTTGAAAAATATACATATATAACCGAATCACTTTGCTGTACACCTGAAACTAACATAATATTGCAAATCAACTATACTTCAATTAAAAGAAACACAATAAATAAAATAAAAACCCCTCTTGTCCAGGAATCCATAACTTAGTAAGGAGACAGGTAAGAAATACACACAGGAACCTATAAAGCAAGGTATTCAATTAAATGTGGAATAAAGAATATACAAGTTCTAGAAATTCAGTAAAGGGAGTGAAGACTTCTGCCTGGAATGTTCTGGAAGGACATGGCCGTGAGCCACTCTGATTAACAGAGAGGATTTTGATGGGCAGAAGGAAGGAATGAATGCAAGCATTCTAGGTAGAGGGAGCATTGTGACACAGGTATAAAGACAAAAACTTGCAGGACAGGTCAGGGAGGAAAAGCCACAGAAAATAACCAGAGACCAATGTTAGACTGTGAAACAGTTTCTAAATGTTTAACCTCTGCAATCTTTTGAAAGTCATTGTTTCTTCTCTATTCTCTCAAGCGTCTACAGGGTATGTGTGAGCTTTCCATCCTATCATATTATTATCCAAACAGTTTTAGGTATCATCTTTAAATGTTAAGTTATATTATCAGTGAGGAAACTGTTTCATTAGTCCCAGTCAGGTCCATGGCCTGAACTCATAGTGTCAAGGAAGAGACAGACTAAAGAGAAAATTTTCGGAGACTGCTCCGAGGTTGGGAACAAAGGAGACAAATCTAGGGCACTCCAGAGCTCTGTGCCTGTGAGCAGGCAAATGGTGATCCCATTAAATAAGTGATAGGTGTCAAAAGAAAGACCTCCTTGGGAGGGAGGGGCACAGAAAAGAAGATGAATTTGGCTTCAGACTTGCAGACTCTATCATCTAAGTGGAAACTTATCACCTCTACTGGACAGTCATCAAGTTACCTACCCTCTAGAGTGTGAGTAGACTGCTTTTGGCATATTAAGGAGGGCTGTCTTATTATACTTGAAATTACTGCACTTGGAATGTCTCAGAACTTCTGCGTGTCCAGGGGAGAGAAATGCTTCTGCCCAAATGCTCTGAGGCCTTAAACCCCTCGAAGCATTAAGGGACTGGATTTTACTGTATCCGATGGAAATCTCTCTCAGATCAAGCAGTGGCCACGAGGATGCAAGACCAGATCAAGAGGATATATGTACGAATGTATATATAACCCACATATTTTTTGCATACTTCCAAATTGCATTGTTTATACAGCTGTTCACAAACTCAGCTTCTCTGTTTATTTTTGTCCTTAGAGGAAACAGAGAAGAGGGTTCTGCCTATTAGGCAAAGGGAGATCAAAGAGTCCCCTTCCCAGCCTGAGAGGGGATCCCGCTAAAGCCGCCCATCTGAGCGAAGATCAAAACAAGCCTGGTGCCCCCCGAATGGCTCCTCCACTGAAAGCTCCTGAGGGCACCTGTTGGCCCCCTCCTTCCACCGCTCACACCAAATGGACAGGCTCTGCGTGCTCCCGGGAAGGAAACGTGCAATAACAGCTAGGCTCTCCAAAGAGAAAAGCATTTCCCACCGGGTTCATTAAGACAACGTGACTCTCGCTGAGCAGGTAGCATCTCGGTTGTTTTACGAACCAAGGGGCAGAGGAGCCCGGAAAGGTCAGCCGACAAGCTGAAGGTATCCAGCGGTTCACAAGGGCACTTGGGAAGCAGGCAGATGGCAAATGCTTGCTTTCTGTCTTGGGCCAAGGGAAACAAATCGACACCCTCTGTGTTTTCCTTCCCCATCTCTGCTATGTGTCACCCTCTTAATTGGTACTAATCACCTGAAGCAAGACTAGAGGAGTGACATCTATTCCCGGCACCCTTTTGGTTGGCTCATGAGACAGGCCTGCCCTTGTAACCTGCGAATAGGGCATTGTTCCCCACGTGAGCCTGCAGCCTCCTGCAATGACCCCTCCGATCTGGGTTTCCTTCAGGATGTGGCACGAGCAGTCAGAACTGCAACAAAAACGGCTGTGTCAGCGGGTGTGGCTGCGAGTCTCAATAGTTCTCCTTCAGAAAAATTGCAGGGTGAAATGGACACTAGATAATCTTTCATGGAAGCTTTGATCAAATCGCTATTTAGGACAGGTTCCTGCAGACGTGTGGTTGCCGAGGGGGAGGGGAGGTGGGGGAGGGATGGGGTGGGAGTGTGGGATTAGCAGATGCAAACTAGTATGTATTGGATGCATGAACAAGGTCCTACTGCAGAGCACAGGGAACTATATTCAATAGCCTGGGATAAACCATCATGGAGAAGCACATGAAAAAGGATGTATACATGTGTATAACTGAGTCACTTTGCTGTATGGCGGAAATTAATACAACGCTGTACATCACCTCTACTTCAATTTAAAAAAAAAAGAATGGGATCCTGGTTCAGCGTCCCATCCCTTGTTCTGATGCTGTCCTTACCCCTACTGACCTTTTGTTGCCTACAGAAAAGTACAAATTTCCATTTGATCCAAAATCCACTTGCAGTGGAAGCAATCAAGAACGATCTCAGCAAGAAACAGGGGTGGAGGCTAAGTTCCCGCTTTCGCATCCGGGCACCCACAACTCCACATCAGCTCTACAAAAGGAAATGCCAGTCAGTTACATGGGAAACATAAGATGCACTCACAGATGGTGGCAGAGCTGTGCCATCCACAGTCACCGCCAGCTCGGGAAATGCTCGTGCTGAGTGAGAACTGCGACCAAAGGTGGGGGGACAGGTTGGGAAACGGTGGTCCAAGAATGGAGGCTGCCACCTGCGAGGCTGAAGCTTGAGAAACCAGCAGCGGCCTCGTGGATGAACTGGGAATAACAGTTGCGAGGCAGATCCAAATTCCACACAGCCTTCTAGGATGTCCAAGAAGACGAGGCAGCAATCACCCAATTACCATGATAAACATGAAATTTGCAACACTGTCCTGTTATGTCCACTTCTATTTCTCCCACCACCTATTCTGTAGGTAAGAAGTAGTGGAAAGGAAGAAATTTCAAAGTAATCGACCAACAGTGACCACCATTCCAAACCAGCTCATTGCTGACTAAGAAACATACAGAGGCTGAGGAAACCACTGGGTTCAGAGCTCCGCGAAGCCCTGGAGCTGCCAGGGAGGCCGTCGCAGCTCAAGGAACGCAATTATTCCAAGGACACCACTGGTCTTAGCAGCTGCCAATTTCTCCAAACATTGTGCAATTGCAAAAAGAAGTGATTTGCAAATGCCATCCTCCTCCTCTGAACAAGTTCTTTACTGTGAACCGGTTGAGCTCCTGACGTGACCAGAATCACTTCCTTCCCGCAATGTCCTGTCTTTTGTTAGACTTTTAAGCTCCCCGTGGGTTTTCGTTGTTGTTTGTTTTGGATCGCCCTCAGTGTCTAGAATGTTCTCTTACATACGTTAGACATTCGATGAGCAACTGCTGACTGACTGATTAATTGATTTCTCTTTTAAATGCTCTACGAGGAAACTGTTACAGAAGGAGGTAACCAACCAGTTAATCCTCAGTATTGCGAAATGTTTCCTTTCACTTCTGAAACATTAAATGTCATAAAAGTGTTTCATAAATAGCTCCGTTTTCTCTTTATAAAATCCTGTAAATGAAAGGGCACTACTATTCGCCCTTTTCCACAGATGGGGAAATCACAACATTCCAATATTAAACAGCCTACCTGGTCATGTGCTGATTTTTACATCAACTCCCTTAGACATTCCTTCAAAAGGTTGTTGAGTGCTTATCCCATCTATGCTAGTATGGGACACCCAAGAGTTTTCATACACACTCTATTATTTAATCGCCATGTTAACTCGCCATAGTGTGTATTACTATGCCTTTTCTAGACACGAGGAAACAAGCGTTAAGAGTGTCTAAATAATTTGCCCACATTTACACACTTAATGGTGAGGGACTCAGAATTCAAACCAGGTCTGTGCCTTAAAAAGCTGTGGGCTAGATGTAGAGAATGGACTTGAGGAAAAGGGGAGGGGGAAGGATAAGCTGGGACGAAGTGAGAGAGTGTCATGGACATATATACACTACCAAACGTAAAATAGATAGCTAGTGAGAAGCAGCCGCATAGCACAGGGAGATCAGCTCGGTGCTTTGTGACCACCTAGAGGGGTGGGACAGGGAGGGTGGGAGGGAGACGCGAGAGGGAGGGGATAAGGAGATATATGTATATGTATAGCTGATTCACTTTGTTATACAGCAGAAACTAACACACCATTGTAAAGCAATTATACTCCAGTAAAGACATTAAAAAAAAAAAGCTGTGGGCTATTATTAATACACAATGTATTATGAATACACAAGGTTTCTCAAAGAAACCTTGAAAAACAGAGCCAGAACTAAACTCCAAGCCTCACGACCCCAGGGCAGCAACCATTTCACTCCATCCCACACTACAATAATTTACATTTATTCATATACTTCTATGGAAGGATATTTATGTCTTCTACATATTTGTTTATTCTTTATCCACCTCCTTATCATAAACCTCAACCTTCCTGCTTTCCTTTAAACCGAAAAACAGGTGCTCAAGTCTTGGCCAATGCTAAGAAATGTGTCTTCTTGACTTACATCCATCTCTAACAATTTTGCTTTCCTATCTTGTCCAAGTTTCTTGCAAGGCGATATTATCTCCACTTTCTCATTTTATATCAACTCCCAAATTGTCTGCAGTGTTGATTCTGTCCCAGCCATTCCAATGAAAATGATCTGTCCAGGTCATCGACAACCATCTCCACATCTAGACTGTGTCTCTGAAGTGTGGGTCATGAGTTTGCTTTCGTAACCAGCTCCCAGATACTGCTGGCACTGCCAGGTCACAGACCACCGCTCTGGACACTTCTCAGCCTTTAATCAACTGGATCCCTCAGCTACATTTAACACTGCTGATGATTCATTCCTTCTGAAATTCTCTTCTTGACACTCTTTGCTGATTTTTTCTTTTATCTCTCTGACCAGGGTTTTACTTAGGCTCCTAATTTTCTCCTGCCCGTTAAACACTGGGATTCCCCAAGGCTCCATCCTTGACCCAATCCCACCACTGTCCTAGCTCATCATCTTTTCCCTGGAGGATGGCAAGAGCCTCCTAACTGGTTCTCCTGCCTTCAGTCTTGTCCCTGTCGAAGTCATCCCCATGGTGATTCTCCCCAAACCCACATCCAATTGTTCTTTCCTTGCTTGGACCCAGGCAGGGACTCTCCAGAGCCTAAAGAACGAAACCCCCATGGCATGCGCCCCTTCCTTTCTGACCCCGCCTCTCAGCACTTGCTCTCTGCACTTCACACCCTGTTACTATTGAGCTGCCTACAGTTCCCAGATGCACACTATGCTGTATCAAGCCGCCTCATCTTTGTTCATATTTCCCTTCTTCCCAGGATGCCCCCAGCCTCACCCCAGGACTCTTATTCCCCTGGCTAATTCTTTTTTTTTTTTTTAATTCCAAGATTTATTACCATAGGAGTACCTGATAGTTCAAGTTTGATGGAAGAATTCTCCATTCCATGATATGCTATGCACGGCAATTAAAATAAAATAGCACAGCAATTATTCCCAGGAATCTGAAATGTCATATTACAATGAAACGTTTAAACCTTATAAGGTCAGAACTATTTTATTTTAGGAGACCAGTGTCAGCATCATAAGGACTAGTTAAGTCTTTTGATAATAAGGTTAAATATCAGCTAAGGTTCAATTTGCTTCCTATGAGGTTTTTAAGTTAATCATGTGGAAAATGAAGTCACATTGTCAGAGTGAATCATTCAGAGAGGCTACAGTGAAAAGCAGGGGCTCTGAGGACACACTGTGTGGAGATTAAGCCTAGATTCCCCACTTACTAGTTGTGCAACCTTCGGGAGAGCTATTTAACCTCAACCACAAATGGCTGTAGAGACCCCTGGCTAATTCTTATTCATCCTTTAAGGTTCAGCTCAGGTTTTCTCATCCATAAAGCCTCTCCCAGCCTTTCCTGCTGCTTCCTACATGGATGGGGCTGAATCCCTTCCTCTGTGCTCCCGCAGTGCCTCTGTGCTGACCTTTCACAGTGCTCTCCTCAGAGTATTTAAATGCACTTATAATATGCTTATAGCCCTTTACTACTCAGTAAGCTCTTTGAGGGAATAATTCATATTGTAGCTGCTCCCTCATCCTGGCAAAGAGTAGGCGCTCCATGAATGTTTCCTGAGCTGACACACACCTGTTTCTCCTCCACCAAATAAGGGCACGTGAGATGAGCAGCATTAGTACATGTCAGGTCTAAAGGTCTATGGTTCTAATCAAAGAGCCACAGACTCTCCAGATTCAGGAGAAGCAGCAGCTGGCTTACAGTCTAATCTGTTCTCTTGGCTCTCCAGAACCACTGGTCCTCCCACTCTGCCCCTCCAGTCAATCTGGAAGTCCTCCCATGAGAACAGTAATCCAAACAATACGCTGTCTAATTAACTACACTCCAGGAAAGCCTAGTGTGCTGAGGCATGTGTGTTACAAATGCAGTACTGATGGGCTACTCTACCAGGTGGACATGAGCTGGTCCATGGACCATCAAGTGGTCCGTATGATGTTCCTTGAAGAGCTATTGAAAAAAGTGCTTATGCTTTTTCTCTTTCTGAAAATATCCCTAGAGTTGAACTGTAATCCCCAAAACGGTAAGTTAAGGAGGTAAAGTCGTCAGAAAGGATTTTCTCCAAACCACTGTATTACCAAGGAACAAAACTCAGTTATCCCAAGCCTTCTGAGGACAAGAAAACTCACAGCTGCACAGCCCTCTTCTCTCACAAACGCCATCATGGCCACTTGGCTCTCTTGAGGTTCCATAAGCCAAGTATTAGAACTCAAACCAAACTCATCTTTTGCAAATGGTGCTGAGCTGTGTTCTGTACAAAGTGAGCTAATACATTTCCTGACTTCCCATGCAGAATCTGATGAACTGAGCTGACCAAATGATGAATGCACCAGAATCAAAAATACTCACACACCTGAAACTCCAGTGGGAACAGCAATGAGATATTGTTTTCACCTGCTGCAACTAGGATTCCAATGCTGTACAATGAACTATGAATTGTTAAATTCTCAATCAAATTTATGTCAGGACACATTTATTGAACATCTGCTTGGAAGAGGAAAACAACTGTATGTATAGAATCATATTTTGCATTCTCCAAAGTTTCCTGTTTGATATTTAAGGACCTCCAAGCACTTGACTAACGAGCATACAGTCTCTGTTCAAAAGGAATAGAGTTCAAAAGAAGTGAAACAACTTACCCCTGTCACTCTAGGGGCTCATTACAAAATTAAAAGTAAACTCAGTACAGCAAATGAACCTCCATTCCTGGTAAAACACAAAGCCCTAACTTCATCAAGAGATATGAATAATATCCCGAACTTCCAAGGCAAAAATGATGAAAAGGGAAAAACCAAAAAAAATGGATTTATGAAGCAACAATAAGTCATGATTCAAAAACACACAATTCACCCTAATTGTTTGCATTGTCCTTCTACTACACAAATATTATGTTGAGTTTATGACTGTTTATTTATTTATTTATTTATTTTTGGCTGTGTTGGGTCTTTGTTTCTGTGCAAGGGCTTTCTCTAGTTGTGGCAAGTGGGGGCCACTCTTCATCGTGGTGCGTGGGCCTCTCACTGTCGCGGCCTCTCTTGTTGCGGAGCACAGGCTCCAGACGCACAGGCTCAGTAGTTGTGGCTCACGGGCCCAGTTGCTCCACGGCATGTGGGATCTTCCCAGACCAGGGCTCGAACCCGTGTCCCCTGCATTAGCAGGCAGATTCTCAACCACTGCGCCACCAGGGAAGCCCGCCGGTTTATTTTTAAAACACAACTTCTAAAGATGCATTTCAGACAGTGTTGTCATTAATATTCTATTACATTTGATACAACTTTATCTACAACATTATATAAAGACTGGTGATAAAAATAATTATCCTTGGGGTTAGCAGATGCAAACTAGTATATACAGGATGGATAAACAATAAGGTCCTACTGCATAGCACAGGAAACTATATTCAATATCTTGGGATAAACCATAATGGAAAAGAATATAAAAAAGAACGTATATATAAGTATAACTGAATCACTTTGCTGTATAGCAGAAATTAACACAACATTGTAAATCAACTATACTTCAATTAAAAAAATACTGAAAGGGGCTTCCCTGGTGGTGCAGTGGTTGAGAATCTGCCTGCTAATGCAGGGGACACGGGTTCACGCCCTGGTCTGGGAAGATCCCACATGCCGCGGAGCAACTAGACCCGTGAGCCACAACTACTGAGCCTGCGCGTCTGGAGCCTGTGCTCCGCAACAAGAGAGGCCGCGACAGTGAGAGGCCCGCGCACCGCAATGAAGGGTGGCCCCCGCTTGCCGCAACTAGAGAAAGCCCTAGCACAGAAACGAAGACCCAACATAGCAATCAAGCAATCAATCAATCAATAAATTAAAAACTTAAAAAAAAAAATAAAAAATACTGAAAGGGCTTCCCTGGTGGCGCAGTGGTTAAGAATCCGCCAGCCAATGCAGGGGACATGGGTTCTATCTCTGGTCCGGGAAGATTCCACATGCCACGGAGCAACTAGGCCCACGTGCCACAACTACTGAAGCCCGCGCGCCTAGAGCCCACGCTCCGCAACAAGAGAAGCCACCGCAATGAGAAGCCTACGCACCACGACGAAGAGTAGCCCCCACTCACCGCAACTAGAGAAAGCCCGCATGCAGCAACAAAGACCCAACACAGCCAAAAATAATAAATAAATTAATTTAAAAAATAATAATAATAATTTTTATTTCCAAATGGGTCTGCACTCTTAAATGATGCTTTCAACATTTTTAGGGCATTTTCCCATATCCACTAGCTTAGGCCAGATTCTTTCATGAAAAGATGTTTAATGCCAGTTATGTGCATTAGGTGACTTAACTTGTTTCAATTTCTTATCACTTTTCATCTCTGAAAGCTTTAAAAGGTTTTGCAGTTATCCTGATCATCAACTTTATGGTTCACGAAGGGGGCAAGTCTGTATGTCTCTATCATAGGGAACTTCAAGGAAGAAAGGAACAGGTGGTGTGAGATGACACAGCGTAAAGGTCCGTGAGCTGTACTGGAACCTTGCTGGTAATTCCAGCAGCCCTCCTTCTGGGGCACGTGGGGCTGAGCTCTGTCTTTGGAAGAGCAGTCAGTGTCTGCAACTGTACGTTCACGTCCCGTGTCCTGTAGCACTGAGTGTCCTCACCAAATTCCAGCATATTCTACTACTCAGATTCCCTTTTCATGTTTAAGCCATTGTGAGGAGGTGCTATGCACTGTTTAACAGCTGCCGTTTAACTCCGCTCCCCCACCAAATAGGTTACACTTTAGTCTCACAGATTAACTTGAAATGAACCGTTATCCGTCATGGTAAAGTACAATCAGGATGAACTGAGAGAATTAAAAAAAAAACAAAAACAAAAACAGCGGACACTTTAAAATAGGTAAATCAGGCCTTCAACTTAAGGATTCTCACGCTGGAGCAGGCCATTCCAGATAATAAAGTCTATTACCTAGGTGTGGCAAGCTGCATATTATAAATACTTAGACCAAAAAAAAAAAAAAAAAGTGGGTACGGGGAGGAGCAGCTACATGTGCAAACTGCAGGTGTAGGATCGGGGTGGTCCCCAGAAGGGGAGAAAGGTCAATGGTGTGGAGGAAGCAGGGAAGACTGAGTGAGAGAGAAACCTATTAACTACAGTAAAAAAAAAGTCCTGTAAAGAAACACCAGGCACAGACAGTTCTCAACAGTTTAGTGACTTGCAAAACTACACTGCTTTTAGCACCTCCCATATGACACTAATATGCTAGATGCTTGAGGCACAAAGAAGAATAAGGCACAATCTGTGCCTGATGGAAGCTCAGAGCCCCACAGGAGGGGCAGTCGGACGCAAAGTCTCAATATATGTCCCGACTGAGCCCGTGCTGCTGGGGCACAGGGAGGGGGCGCTGGTGCGTGATGGGGCTGGACAGACCGGGACTCCAGACACCGCTCCCACTCTGGCCTCTGGCAGATGGGTTCCTGTCTTTGATGCAGAAACATAAGGAAACACGTAGGATTTTTTTTTTCTTTTTCTTAGATGTAATTCAGAGGTGAAATCCTTTGTCCATATAAGATTCAGGAGATTCAGATCATTCAATCTCTACAGCAAACCCAGGAGTATCGGTGTTATTATACCCGCTTCACAATGGAAAAGGAGAGGCCAGGAAATGACCACGGCTTTCCAGAGTCACCGAGAGAGGAGCAGAGGTGGAAAAGCTGTCTCCACGGTGGGACTCCAGGTTCCTATCAGGTTCTTAAAACAGATGTTAAGCTTTCAGGGATTCTCCTGAAAGGAGAAGAAAGTAAAAACCCATCCCCTTGGCAAATGCAGGGCTCACCAGCTCCTTAGGATTAGAGGAGCACATTTCTTCCGCGCTGAGCCGTGGCTATTTCAGGATGGGGCAGCGGGCGAGGGCTGGAGGCGGCGCTGGCGCAAAGGATGGGAGGGCTGGGGCGATTCCAGGAGCACAGAAAGCCTCACACCCAGCCCCAAATGCACGGTACTCACTGCCCACGATCGAGGCCTGATATATACACCACCAAATGTAAAATACATAGCTAGTGGGAAGCAGCTACATCGCACAGGGAGATCAGCTCCGTGCTTTGTGTCCACCTAGAGGGGTGGGATAGGGAGGGTGGGAGGGAGACGCAAGAGGGAGGAGATATGGGGATATATGTATATGTGTAGCTGATTCACTTTGTTATAAAGCAGAAACTAACACACCATTGTAAAGCAATTATACTCCAATAAAGATGTTACAAAAATAAAAAATAAATAAAAAATAAAAAGATTGCTCCTGCAAAGCTGCTGCTTCCTTCCTTAAGAGGGAAAGCCACAGGACCAGCTGCTGAGCCAGGCCTGGGCCATTACCTGTTGACATGACCCAGGATCCTTCGAGCTCCGTGTTTGTCTTCCAACAGCTTCAGCGGCCGGGGTGCAAGACAGTGGGAATATTGTTCACTGCCAGAAACTGGGCTCTGGGAACCAAGTGAAAACCTCTCCAGGGTCAGCAGTGGACACGGTGCAGAAAAGCAATTTAAAAAATCAAACCTCAAATTGTCATGATAGATTGTATTAATGGTTTTCTTTTTGGAAGGATACTAAATAATTCAAGATACATTGAAGCAAAAATATATATATTTTTTTTATGAAAAGAAGCTTGTGGCTTCTAATTTAGAGATGAAACTACAGATCACATCGCTGTTTTAGAGAAGTTGTATTTAAAAGGCTGACGGGCCTCGCTGTAATCGTGGCTAAGTCATTTAATTACTCTGAGCTTTGGTCTTCTTTCCAGTCAAAAAAAGCAGAGTGGACTCTAGTTCCTTACCTGCTTTAAATCTCTGTGCCTTTGCACAACTCTGTAAGTGATTTCAAAAGCTTTTTCAGGCCTATCTTTTTAAGTTGGAAAATGTTAAGAATTTCTTTTCTAGTCTCCAAATAAACAGGAGTGGGCAAAGACCCTCTGAGCTACATAATGCAATATTGTTTGTTTGTTGCTCTGGATGACAAATGCTTATCTAGTGTTTAATTTAGAGAAGAAAGTACTTCACGTTCTAATTTACACTAAGTATTTTCAAATTTGTTTATCAAAATATTTACAAAGCCTTTCCTGTAAAATTGGGCAGAGTCCTTTGCTAGTGATTTTTACAATAAATGCTTCGATTTGTTTACAAAATAAAATACACAGATCATTGCCAATTCTGGAAAAAAATTAACCCAAACGGCAATTCAAAATAAACCCATTGGGGACTTCCCTGGCGGTCCAGTGGTTAAGTCTTAGCCTTCCAATGCAGGGGGTGAGGGTTCGATCCCTGGTCAGGGAACCAAGACCCCATATTCCTCGCGGCCAAAAAACCAAAACAAAAAACAGAAGTAATATTGTAACAAATTCAATAAAGACTTTAAAAATGGTCCACATCAAAAAAAAACCCTAAAATAAATAAATAAACCCATTTAATATGTAGTATGTGCCCCCAAATGAAAGCTACATTTATCTGTGCAAGGAATAGACATTATAATTTTCATTAAGCTCTAAGACTATGCTTTTTCATTGAAAAACTAATTAAGTAAGTCCTCCTGGCCACTGGTTTTTCAAAAAGAATTTAACAAGAATGTTCAAGCAGCAATATCTATACTAAGAACTGGAAGCAACCCAAATGTCCATCAATGGAGTGGGTAAATACATTGTGTAATATTTATACACTGGATTCTATACAGCAATGAATATGAATGAACTGCAGCTACACACAGCATAGGGGATTCTTGGAATCTATGTGATTCCAAATCTTGGATGCTACATGAAAAAGCAAGTCACAAAAATACATGCAGTATGATAACATTTATGTCAAGTTCAAAAACGAGCAGAGCTAAACAACATGTGATTAAGAGATACAAACATATGGTAAAACGCCAAACAAAAGCAGGGTATGCACAGAGAACTGAGATGCGGGTTCCCTCTAATGGGCAAAGGGCTGGGGACAGTGCCAGGGAGGGGCACAGGCAGACTCAGACTAAATGCCCTTTTTCTTAAACCAAGTGGTGGGTACACAGGTGTTCACTGTATTGTTATTCTTTGTGTTTTATTGGAGTATAATTGATTTACAATGTTGTGTTAATTTCTGTTAATTTCTGATTCAGTTATACGTGTGTGTATATATACTTTTCATATTCTTTTCCATTATGGTTTATCACAGGATATTGAATATAGTTCCCTGTACTGTACAGCAGGACCTTGTTTTTTATCCATCCTGTATATAATAGTTTGCATCTGTTAACCCCAAACTCCCAGTCCATCCCTCCCCCAACCCCTCTGTATTATTCTTTTTACCCTACATATATTTTATAAATACTTTTATCTACCCAACATTTAGTTTTTTTAAATATTAACAATCAGGTGAAATTTAGTTAAATCATATGCAGCCTGGAACAATACCTAAGGCAGTGAAGCATAGTGGATAAAATAGTGAACCTCATCCATCACTAACTCACTTGGCAAATTTAGGCACCAAGACATTCCCTAGGGCTCCAGCTGTGTAAGAACTTTACTGCTCCTTGGGAAAAAACAAAACAAAACAAACATGTCCTCATCACTCTAGGGGTGTATAGCCTAGAAATAAAGAACTAGGTAAGGAAAGTCCAATGAGTTGTAATATAAGAAAAAGTATTTTTAATATTGCTGAAGATCTACTCTGTACCCAATCCCATGCTTCTGAAAATAAGAAATTCTTCAGGCGTCTAAGCTCCAAATGAGGCAACACAGTTCCCTACGTGTGACAAGGTTTGACTTCTCTGCTTTTCCTCCTGTATCTTTTGCGTAGGGTTTTTATCTTTCTATGTTAGCGTCATGGAGATCAGAGAATCTCCCTTCATGTAGTCAGTCTCTATACGACTTAGAGTGTTACTGCCTATTCTCTTCTCTTCTGTACTCTCCACCCAAGAAGAGGTCTATCTACCTCCCTACTTCTTTCTGCTTCCTTCTCTAATAAATGAGAAGAATAATAGTACCTCATATGATTGGGGTAGGAATTAAATAAGTTAATTCATGTAAGGCATTCAGAGCTGTGCCTGGTACATAGGAAGTGTTATGTAAGTGTCTGCTGTTACGTTTATTTGTTTTTATATTTATTTTGTTTATTATTGTTATTATTGTCGTTTTGTGACTTCACCTCTGATCCGGCGTAAGAAAGTCAGATGTAGCGTGTCCCACACGTACTTCTCTTTGAGGTAGAATTTTACCTGCAACATCAACCACTTCTTCCTCTGAAGGTACTCTACCTTCCTCTTGTCCTTACCCCTCTCCACTCCATCGCAGTGGGAAGGGCTAAACCTAAAGGATTCTCAGCCTAGTGGCTGGAGAAACCCAACAACAAATAGGAAGTTATCGCCAAGTCAGATTAATTTCAATCTCCCACTTCACTAGCGCTTCATGACTCAGGGGCTGCCGTAGAAAATATTGAAGCCTTACCCATTCCCAAGTGCCTAAACAAAAGTGAGAATGGGACGGAGGCACCAAGAGAATCATGGTTGGTCCTTCCCGAGAGGCCTGGCAGCCCTGACCCTCGCGAGTTGACAATTCTGACAGGCACATGTAGATGTGCATTTCCACCACAGAAAGCACCCCAGCAATTAAGTGCTTTATCCAGCGGTGCACACCCTTCCGGACGGGCCTGTGTGATTACACAATGTTCATGATTATTACTATTATTTCAAGGGCCGGGCAGCAAATTAAAGTCAAAGAAGAAGCATATAAAAGTCACCCAAACCTCAAACGGAATAAGGTCAGTAATTCTGATGCTCCCAATCTCTCATCAGTTGTCATCCTCAGATATCCTCTGGCAAAACCAGGGAGGGTTAGAACTTCAAAGAAAAGTCCCCCAAATTCAGTGGAATCCCAGCCACCTTCCTGTAAATATTTTTGACCCCTCTCTCTGTGCAGAAAAATCTAGTGTTATTTCTAGAAAGGTTTGGGAATGTTTCCGTAGAGCTAAGAGCCTGATCTCAATTTCAGAGAGTCCTTGTAAAATTCCCCACCAAACTGACTTTCAGGCCTCCACACATCACGGGATGACAAGAGACCCCGATCTGTGACACAACAAAGGAGGTCTTTGGGGGCCGAGAATGACATCACATGTTGTGGATCAGTAACAACCTCATTTCACAGCCGAGGAACCCTGTTTCCAACAGTCTCGTTCAAGGGTCTGTAAACTTTTCCTGAGAAGGGCCAGACAGTAAATATTTCAGGTCCAGTGGGCCACACTCTCCATCAAAATGACTCCATATGTACACAAAGGGGAGTGGCTGTCGCCAGTAAAACTTCGTGGACACCAATATCTGGACTTCATATACTTTTCCAGTGTCACAGAAGATTGTTCTTCTGATTTCTTCTCTTCTGTGCACAGATGTAAATGCCATCCTTAGCTCGTGGCAGCAGGAAGACAGCTGGCCGTCCAGGTTTGGCCTCCCTGGGGTCTAGTCGTCTAGGAAGATACGGAATGACCCTGACACTGAACAGCTTCTCTCACGTGGAGACTGCGCTTGTTCACCGCACCCTGATCTCCTCCAGGCATTACATTAATACCCCTTAATCAACCACTCTTCCCCCACACAGGGGAGGAGGGTCTGTTTTATCCATGGCAGAAACTGAGGCACTGAGCCGGCCCAGAATGAGCCCGTGCGGAGCCCTGGGGGTGGCTTTCTGACAGCTCTTCTACCTTGAACTCTGCGCCCCCATTGCCTGCTCACCTCAAGTGCACACACCTCCTGTACTGTGCTGCACGAAAACTATTACTGCATCTTAATAGGATAATAGTGATCTTCTGTGAGCCGGGATGGTGCAACTCTTTATTGCATCATTAATATATATTATCATAATATATATGATGATGAGGCAACCTGTGTGGCTAGGCGGGCCCTGGCCCAACCCCAAGTCATCGCCTGGCTGTCAGTTCTGAGTTACGCCTCTGAGAAGAAGCACGTACTCACGGGGCAATTTCCCAAATGAAATGTTCCATTCTCATTTTCAGATTTGGACAACAAATGCTGAACAAGCACGTAAGGATCCCTGTGTCAGGAGGATAATCGTTTCGTTCCCCCCGACTCTCCTCTCCCCATCCCCATCATTGCTTCTCACCCCTCACCCACTCCTGCCTACTCCCCTCCTACCAGAGTAGAAACACTTGGCTTCTCTGAATTCACAGACTGAACAGAATAGCCTCAACAAGTGGCCAAAGGTCCGTATCTCCAGCTCAGTCCTATTTCCACAATGGTTCTAAGGCACTTAGGGGACCACGCCGGCGTTCTCTCCACGAATCAATACCACCCCACGGCACCAGGAGGACACATCCACGTGTCTTAGCCCACCTGCTTCCAGCTGGCCCCCACCCACGCCTGAACCTGGATGATTTCACTAGAGGTTGCTTAAAGGAATCATCAGTATAAACGGTTGGACGGGGGTGCTGCCCTGGTCACTGGGGCTTCCTTCAACCCATGGAAGAATTCCATTCACCCTCATCAAAAGGATCTTTCTCACCCTGTGGAGGGCATCCACCAATGAAAGTATTTCATCAGCAGCTACTTGGCTTCCTAAGACGCTAGTGACTAGTTAAGAAACACAGTTCCAGGAAAAATCCATGCAGAACCTTGTGCACTCAGTCCCTTCCACACAGAATGCAACTGTAAACAATCCCCATGAGCAACTGAAAGTTGTAATATAGAGGCTTCATTTGGAACTCCCTCTGAATCACAGACCCAGTACTATACGAGGACAAGGATTATCTCCCAACCTGCTACCTCTTTCCACACCACCAATTAGAAAAGAAGGTCTCAATTGAATTTCTTTTCTTCTCTCAGTACTCTGAGACAGGAGAATAAAAATACTCATAGCCTCTTCCAAAAGAAAAGACTATCCCTAACTCTACTCTTCAAAGGAAAAAAAAAAATGAAACGTGCTGAGAAATTCTGCCCCTTTTCTAAAAACGGTTCTTGAGAGGCACAGCCGCATGATGAAACACTTCCCAGGGGTAATTAATCCTGAGCAACTCTTGTAAAAAAAAAAAAATAGAGTAACAAAGCACATTCTGTGATGCTGTAGTGTTTGACCAGTTTTTGCCACTCATGTATGAATTTACAAAATTCTGAATTCACACTATAAAACAGAAAGATGGGGGGAATGAAACATACCTATTCATGAAGCCTTGAACTTCAACAGCTCATGGACCACCCAGGTTGCAAGAGGCCCTAGGAGGCAGCCAGTGTAATGACATAACCCACAAGAATGCCCTAGAGTGAAGTGGTTTTTAAAGGATATTTAATTTTTCTTGAGCTTCATTCACCACGAATAGTAATCTTTCTCTAAAGGGCTGTGCTTCAGCCAACCAAGTTGAGGTTATTATTATAAGATAATTATTTGTAATAGAAGCTATCAATTACTGAGTACTTACATGCCAGGAACTATGCTAAGTGCTTTATACGCACTATTTCATTTAACCTACATGACTAACCCTATTAGGTAGTTATTACTATCTTCTGTTTATAGATGGGGAAATTGAGGGTCAGAAAGGCTAAATGACTTGCCTAAGGTCACACAGACAATAAAACACAAACCAACTCAGGACCATCTGACTCAAAACCTATCCAGTAAGATCACTCCATTAAACTGCTTCATAGATTTGAGTCATGGCTGTAAATTACCTCAAGCTCATCTTTAAGCCATCATCTACACTACAGTGATTCCCAAACTTGACTTTTCATTATAATCTCTTTTTAAAAATACAGATTCCCCAGAACCCACCCCAGCCCGACTGGATAGAATGTGGGGGAAAAAAAATTAATCTCTTATTCTTCTGTTTTAAGCCATGCCAAACAAATGGCCAGATTTTTTTTTTTTTCCCACTGAACTTAATAATGAGTATTTCGTGAAAAATATTCCAAGTCTTAAGTCTCAAGGCAATTGGCTGGCATTCAGTTGTTAAGTACTTTCTCTCTGGTTCACAAGAATGAATAAATGAATGAACGCATGCATGCCTGGGAATTCCACCCTCGACTCCCACAGAAAAGCTTTATCCAGAAGAAGCTTCCAAAGCTCGAGGAAGCACTGTGACCAAAGGAGACTTGGGAATGTTACACAGATACGGACACTGATGTCCAGAGGCAGTGGGATGAGTTCAGGGTCACCCAGCCGGACGGCAGCAGGCCCCAAAATCTCCCAACCACCTACTTCCTCCAAAGACACCACTGCTGCTTAGAATTCGTCTGGAATCATTCAGAAACCCAAATAATCACAGGAAATGAAAGACAGACTGGCACATGTCAAATGATTATAAATATGTGTAAAGGAGTTAACAGGTTCAAAATATATCCCTCGGGAGCCGGCACACTCCCTGGACCTTTCTTTACGTAAAGCATGGGGCCTCCGTGGAAGGAGACAGACTTGACTTCTAATTGACATATGATTGTATATATTGTTAGGATGGCACCTGATATTGAAAGAGACAGACCTGAGTTCCAACCTCAACTCTGCCACTTCCTCATGTGGCCGTGTTGCCATTTACTCAACCTCCCCGAGTGTCACTTTCCTCCCCCAAAAACCAGTGATAATAATAACTACTTCCTATAGGGTCTCCATGCAGTTTAAATTCCTTAGTGTAGACAAGCACCCAGCATCTGGCTCACAGTTACCATTTATAATTGTTGTTATTTTTACTTCCCAGTTCCCTGAAAAGTGAAACACATTCTGTTTACGCAGCTAATTGTTCTAACTGCCAAGGCTCAATGTCCCAGTTTAAAAAAATCAGCCCTCCAATAGGACATTCCTTTATGCCATCCTCCAAACCGAGGATTGAAAGCATGCTTCCAAGACACACAGCTGTCTAACGTGCTAAGAGCAATAATGGATTGCCATAATATCCAGGGATAACAAAATTAACAACATCTTCCCCAAAAAATCTCCTCTGGGATGATTTCAATCAAATGTTTCAACCAATTATTTCAGTCAAATGTTCAGTCATGAAAAAGAAAGGACTTAGATTGGAACCTTATTCAAATATATCCCTCTCCCTCAGTGAAACTTGTTCAAAGTTAACCATGAATATCCCAAATCCTCGCCCGTACTTTCCCAAGTCGTTCCAAAGAGAAGATCCACGGCGGAGCTGTCAGATTTGCTGCCAGTGATCGGACTGTCCGGGCAGCAGGACCAACACACGCGTGTTATCTTCCTCAGACAGCCACACACAGCCCTTTGGAACATCTCTCTCGATAACATTCACTCCTTTCACAGCCTCGAGCCTGGAGAGTCCATTTTACGAGGAATGAGGTTTCACTGGAGAGACGCAGGAAGGGGACAGAGTAAGGCACAAATGAAGTTTCAGTCTGTTCCTTTCACTGCTGCCGTCCTGTGCATCCATCCAGGTAAGACAACATGCAGAAGGCCTCGCTCCTGCAGCCCTGAACGTCTGTCCACTGGCAGCAAATCTGATAGATCCACCGGCCTTTCAGTCATGTCCAATTTGGCCACCCTCCTCTAGATGCGCTCATTAGTTCCTGCCGACCACGGCTGCACTGCCAAGCACCAAAGACAGCACAGCGACCCTGGCTGCTGATGGCTGGCGTGGGACGTGGGCTCCGAGGGCTTTGATCTGTTTGCTTCTCTGTTTGCATATGGATTTAGGACAGAGAGGGGTGGTCTCAGAAGGAGAAATGCTTGGGCAAACTCTTGACTGTACAAACTGTTTCATTCACACCAAGGACTACTTTCCCTCTGAAGGGACACAGAAAGAGCTCCCAAAGGGCCAGGTTCTTGTCACAATATCTTAAAGCAACATTTCTACATTGGAACTATTTTGCAGAGAAAAGATGAATGCCTTGGCTGTTAAGATAGGCTGAACAAAACACCTGTCACCAGAGTTGTCGCTGGAGAGTAATGTGGTCCAGGTTACCCTCTCCAAACCACAGGACGACCATTCATCATCCCTAACAGACAGCTCTCTGTGTGATTACCATGGTAACAGCTCTCATCCCTTCCTAACAATCCCTGATACCACACACCAAAGTTTTAAAATCAAATCATGGTTACAGAATATAAAGAGAACTCAGCCAGCTTACATGCCAATACCAACATGATTCTTCCCTGCCAAGAAGCTACATTTTAATATTTTTTTTGACTCTTTGGTATTCACAGATGTCCCTAGACAATTTTTTAAGTTAAATTGTCAATAGCAATGACCATTGGTCAAAAGCCAAGGGTGGTATATCATTTGAGCAGTTACCTATCAAAGCAAGATGCAATCAAAGGCAATTTACTGGGATTTGAAACATCATTAAGAAGAAGGGGAAAGAACCTACTGACTCTTCCTTTGCATGATCAGTGATGGATATTTGCAGAAAACAAACATACACTCCATCAGCAGTTCCTTCCAGCCCTAGTGCCCAGCTCAGAGCCCATTTATTCACATGCCAAAGCATTACTTGGGGGAAAGCAGTTATCTTGGTGAAAAATGACATCCCCACCCAGCCAGAGGAGGTAAGTGAGATCCAAAAGCCAATTTCAGAAGCCGCAGTGGTTGTTACAGGGTGAGTTGTACACATGTGTCTAATTATAAAGTTCTTTCCCCACTGTGAGACTGTATACAAGAAGCTTGTTTTTAACAGCTTGTCTCAGGATAGAAAGCTATTAAGAAAACCATCAAAAGTCCCCCAAGATCAAGAGTTTTATGGATATGTGGGGGCTCCCATACTATCATTTTTCAATGTTTATATTATAGAAAATTTCAAACATACAGAAAAGTACAAAGAATAATGTTAAGGAACATCTTGTGCCCATGACCAAGCTTTGCCCAATCTTAACGCTTGGCTGTACTTACATTAGGCCTTTTCTTTTCCTTAATAAATAAATTACTACACAGGAAAGTAAAAATCTCTGTATAGCCCTCCCAATCCCATGCCCTTGCCTCCCTAAACAATATACAGTATTAGCCTGCATGTTTTTCAGCATTACATAAATGGTATCAGACTGTAAGTATCAATCTACAACTTGTGTTTTTTTTCCTCAGCCTTGTATTCCTAAATCTTATCTGTATTAATACAAGTAGATCTGGGTCATTCATTTTCATCACTGCATAGAATTTCACTGCTTGAATATAATACACACAATTCTGTCCTTTTTCCTCTGAAGGGCAGTTAGACTGTTTGAGATTTTTCACTATCATAAACAACATAGAAATGAGCATTCCTCTACCAGTGTCCTGTTGCACACATGCAGTGATTTCTCAGGGCATAAACAGAGGTGGAACTGCTGGGTTGAGGGCATGTGTGTATCTGCTTCGAGGTGTTGCCACGCTGCTTCCAAAGCAACTGTGCCAAATAACCCTCTCACCATCGGGGAATGAGAACAACTATTGTTCCACATCCTTGTCATTGAGCGATACCATCAGAGTCTTTCATGTTTACCTGTCTGACGGGTATGAAATGGTACCTTGTTTTCATTTGTGTTTTCCTGATTACCAGGGACATCCTTTCATGCTCACTGGACACCTAGATCTTCACTTCTATGAGTTGCCAATTTTTCTACTTGCCTTTTTTCTTATTGCTTTGGAAGAGATCTTTATACATTCAGTGACTTTAGAAAGTTACTTAACTTCTCAGCTTCCATTAGTAAAGCAGAGATACTATCGCTTAGGAACGATTGGAAGCTGAATGAAAAGCACTGGGTCCAGTGCCTGTAACATGCTAAGCCTCAAAACAAGTCACTATTTCTATTACAGTAAGTCCCCTACATACGAATGAGTTCCATTCCGAGAGCACGTTTTTAAGTCCAATTTGTCCATAAGTCCAACAAAGTTAGCCTAGGTACCCAACTAACACAATCGGCTATAGAGTACTGTACGGTAATAGGTTTATAATGCTTTTCACACAAAAAATACATTAAAAAGAACAAAAAAAAATAAAGAAAATATTTTTAATCTTACAGTACAGTACTTTGAAAAGTACAGTAGTACCAGCTACATCACCACTGCTTTTACGCTTGCTTCCGGACATCCTAGGCTTGAAATAAAGATACTGTACTACTGTACTCTACACACTACAGTAAAGTACACAAAAGCACAACCATTTGGAGAGGATGTGCGCACGTGACAGTGTATGCCAGACACGTGAACTAACCTACGTGACTGGACCTGCGAATGCATTTTCGCATCTTTGAAAGTTCGCAACTTGAAGGTTCGTATGTAGGGGACTTACTGTGTTGTTATGAAGATGAATAATGAGGCTCAGGGTTTAGAGTATACATTTCTAGCCTTTCTCCCCAGTTTGTAGCCCCCTTTGGGATAAACACTGCAGAACTCGGGAAGAGGACACTGAGTACCTCTGGCTCTGATTTCCCCAGGATACAAAGACATAATATCAGGACTCTTGTTTATAAGTTACAATGAGGAAAGTGTGCCACGTTGACTCTCTCAGATGGTGCTTAAAAGAAACATCAGAGTTACACATCCTCCAATCTACAAGTGGCTGTGATCTTGTCTGTGAGACCATGATCCTGAATTTCAGCAATGGTTAAGTACCTGCATGAAAAGACCTCTGGGAAGAGGGAAGTGGGTGGTGGAGAATGGCGGGTAAATCAGTATTAGGGACCTGTCCGGTATTCCCAGGGTGGAAACACAGCCATGACTACATGCGATGCCACCAGGCCCAAGACCTCTCCATGTCCCCACACGTCATAGGTGACCCTCATATAAGAAAAGTGAAAGGACAATCATCCCATCGCTTATCACATACAGAAGTGTGTTTTTCAATAATGACCAAAAGTACATTGACATCACTTTGGTGGCAGGCACATTGTGAAAATACTTCTCTAATATTTATCCAATATCCAGAAGCACGTGTTCCTAAGGACATGGTGGTGAGCTAGAGAGATGCAACAAAAAGGAATCACATAAGCTTCTCTGCTTGGACCCTTAAGATATTTAGTTTCGTGCTGAGATCCTCCAGATTGGCTTCTACTCAGTTGCATCCTGGCCTCTCCTTGGAGAAAGGCCATGTTCATTGTTATGAACTCTGCCAGTGGAGTCAGGGAGCGTACACAGCTGACCTCCAGGCCGATCAAG
Source organism: Balaenoptera physalus (assembly GCF_965194825.1). Lineage (NCBI taxonomy): Eukaryota > Metazoa > Chordata > Mammalia > Artiodactyla > Balaenopteridae > Balaenoptera > Balaenoptera physalus. The sequence continues at coordinate 5,715,875 of NC_138889.1, forward strand.
CAGTCCTGACACCAGCTTCAACCGGTGACTAGTGGAGTCCCTTTTTACACGTACTTGCACCTCATCTAACATTCAGAACGATCTTCCTCCATATTCAATTTCCACCGGCACTAAAGAAACCAGAGACTTTCCTTAGTGACCCTCTGCCTGTTTTTCGCGGAGTAATCATGGGCAAGAGTCAACTCCAGACCAAATATAATTAAGCCATCTTCTGATATCTATCTGGGTGTACTGCTTTCTTCCTTAAACGTGTGCCAAGTTTCCACTTCCAAGAAGTTAAACTGCCATATAAAAATGCCCTGGTGATGATAAGTAATTAGACACTGTAATGGAAAATTAACTGTGTTTTTATTTACAGCATTCATTTTAACAAGACATTTCTTTTTCTAACTGTTATTAAGCTGCAATAAAAATAAATTAAATCCTGAGGATCTGCAAAGGTTTTCTGGTTAAATAAAAATAAAAACAAAAACAAAAACAAAAAAGAAGAAGAAGAAGAAAAACCGCCTCTTCTCCTAGAGTCAGAGTATTTCTTATTTTGTTAACATCACTAAGTTGGTACACAGTCCTGGTCTGAACCCCATTCCTGGTAAATTCTAAGGCCAATTCTAATCCTGTCACCCGTGCTGTGGACAGAGGAACAACCCTTCCACCATCATGGCAGCTGACCCGGAGGCAGTCATGCCAGGCAGGACGGAGGGCCTTCGCCACATGTGGGAAGTCTTTACCCAAATGCTCTCTCTCCTTCTCTCTCTTTTTTCCTCCCTGTTTTGCTGCTCCCAAGAGACTTGCAGCCAAGTGATTCACAACAGTCTGGCAAGCACCTGTGGGCTTTGGCAAGTCCTGGGTTAGAAGGCGGCTAATCCAGCTCAGTGGGGTCCACTCTGACGCCCCAGTAAAAACACCACCTCCTCGAGATAGGAATGGAAAACGGCATTCCCCAAGACAGAATGCAAAATGAGGCCTCCACCTGTCCGTCTCATCCAAGGCCTTGCAGCCCTCTAACCATGTTCCAGCTAAGGGTTCATCAGCAGGTGTAGCCAAGGGACGCGAACTGACTTCACTCGGGGCGGACGAGTGGCCGGCGTGGTCCGCAGGCTCCGCCACCCCCATGGAAGTTCCCAGGCTTCGTACTAAGGCGGGAGCCTCAGATCTGTGCCCTACCTAACTTCCGTCTCTGTTCCTCTTCCTCCCGATCTCAAAACAAAGTGCAAATAGCACCTAAAAATGCTTCTGGGTTAACACTGATTCAGTCGTGCTAAATGCTGGGCAGGGCACTCCCCCGCCCCCAGGCTCTTCCCTGAAGGCGCCCCAGCAGGTGTCTACGTCAAATCAACGGTGGGCATTTACTCTCCAAGCAGGGACAGAAGAATTTCAGAAGCCACCTTTGTGTTGCCCCCAGGGTCATTCGGAAGGACACTGAGCTACATACCAGGAGGAATCAAGTGGCTTCAAGAATTTCAAAGAAACCCACTCTTTTTCTTTTCCCCTATTCCTTCCCTTTTTTGTTTTCATCTCTCTTTACAATCTAAACAACAATTTACCGTCCTTACTGCTTTTCACATAGATTCCTGGGATGTAAAAACCTAACAATCTTCTCATTTAGATTCCTGAGGTATGTTAAAACCAGCAGCTATATACCAGCCACGCTGGGATCACAAATTTTATTTTCAAGCCAGAGGTACAACCAACACTGCAGGAAATTGGTTTCATAAAAGATTTACTGCATATACAATTTCAGTTGAGTTGTATTTAAGGAGGTTAATATGACAATTTTGGTGTTGATAATACCCTTTAAGTGGAGTTCAAAGACAAAATTCCAGACGGTAAGCAAACGGATTAAATTATCATAATGTTTCACAATTCCAAAGTGCCCACATAGACTCTAGAGGACCACAAAAAAGAGCTTGGCAGTGGCTCTACAGGTGCTTCACAGAAAGATTTAAAATATCCCAACTATTAGCCAAGACTTAGAATAAACTTAAAAATAATGGCAGTGGACTTCCCTGGTGGCACAGTGGTTAAGAATCCGCCTGCCAATGCAGGGGACACGGGTTTAAGCCCTGGTCCGGAAAGATCCCACATGCCGCGGAGCAACTAAGCCCGTGTGCCACAATTACTGAGCCTGCGCTGTAGAGCCCACGAGCCACAACTACTGAGCCCACGTGCCACAACTACTGAAGCCCACGTGCCTAGAGCCTGTGCTCTGCAACAAGAGAAGCCACCGCAATGAGAAGCCCGCGCACCGCAACGAAGAGTAGCCCCCGCTTGCCACAACTCGAGAAAGCCCGCGCGCAGCAACGAAGACCCAACGCAGCCAAAAATAAAAAATAATTTAAATAAATTAAATAAATTTAAAAAAATAATAATGGCAGTGCCGTCATCAAGCAAGTGTAAATATTTGTTGAATTAAATTATTGAATTAAATGATACTGAAGATTATAGACCTTTGGAAAGGCATTTTAACTTGCTAAATTTCTAATCATTTTCCCACTTGCTATTAGAAAAATGAGAACCAGCAAATAAATTGCTAATCAACTATTCACTCGTTAAGACTGACCCCTAAGGAATCCCTCAGTCTCTCTATTTAACAAAGGTGTCATAAAATTGAAGGAGTAAGGAGACAGCAGCTGAGGATCCCAAAGGAGCTCAGCTGACCTTGGATGAGTCCTCTAGCCTGTGCTGCCCTCAATTTATTTTCCCTTAGAGTGGGAACAGGAGAGGCAGTGATGAGTGATTGCTAAGAAAAGCATATTTGCCTCTGGCAGAAATACAAACGCTTGCTAATAAAGATCATTTTCCAGACCCCCAGTTTCCATTTCTCTATCAACGTTCCAGTGCCCAGGATCCAGGTTCCCAAGATACTACAGGTTTTGGTCTCCAACTGAAAGACTGAGCTAGGACTGGGGGAATCACTGGAGCCAACTCATGAAGTGGCAGCCTGACTCCCTGACCCCCATCACACAGGTCCACACCTCATTTCATTTTTCACCAGGACGACACCCAATCTTTGTGCTAAAAATGAGCCCAAGGACACCACCCCAAAGAACTTGTTTCTCTTGGACCCACCAAAGAATAAAATGTTCTCAAAGCCCACTCCTAAGATAAACACCCTTCCCCACGTGCCCCTTTTAATTGGCTGGTTAACTGTCCCTTGGGTATGACTGCACAGCTTTATCCCGGGTGTGTAATGGAGTTGGAAAAATCTTCCTGATTTCTGAGTATCCTAATATGAAAGACAGCGGTGTACAGTGCGGGCTGAAACTACGTTTAAGCCCTGATGTGACCCTAGCACTTCGCAAAAAAAAAAAAGTATGTTATGCTTGGGAAGGTTGGTCTATGGTCACTGGGATTCCTCCCAATCAGCTCTGTAGACTGGCCGCTGGAGGTCACGGAGAGAGCCTACAGAACCCTTCTGCCAGAGAAGAGAAAAAGAATTAAACTATAGGTTTTAGTGAAATCACTAACAGTCATGCAGGGGCCATGGGTTGTAAAAGGTACAAATACCCATATTCACCTGCCCCCAAATGTGCGTGTACAAGTCCTAGGGTAATTCTAGGTTATAAGTATCAATAATTATAATAAATTATAAATAATTATGCAACGTACTTAGGTTTCTCAGTATCCTCCTATGAAAACTCTTAGGGTAAATTGTTACATCCCTGTTTTTGTGAAGCAAGTTACTCATTTTTTCCAAACAGCCCTCAAATTTAGAAACTCTGCCTATTTCTAAAGATCAAACTGAAAGAGAGATCCCTCGAAAGGAACCGTGCCGCTACCTCTGCAATCTATTCCGTCCTGAGAAGCCAGTTCAAGGGACTCTTCCACCAAGAAACATTAATCACAACCAGAAAAATAAAACAATGCACCTGAGAGTTAAACAATATTTATGATATCATAAACTGCAAGTCATTTTTGGCCTTCAATCACTGTCAACGTTCTAATGTTTATGAGAGATAATCACTGGCTTCTAAATGGCAATACAGTTCCATTCTGAGTGAGGATTACTGTTACCAGATTTTAAAATAAGAACAACATGTCATAAACTAAATTCATTCTAAACATGTTCCATACCTTCTCAACGGTCTGAATAACAAACTTTTTTTTTCAAATGGAGGCTCTCTTTGGGCTTGGTTTTTTAATTTTATTTTAAATTTAATGACAAATGTTCCTTTAGTTTGGCTTTAAGAGAAGGATTCCTTTACTCAATATCTATTATGTGATGCAGGAGATCTATTAGGAAACTTAAGTCAATCTGGAGATTGCTTCCTAAAACTTAAATTACTATATTTTAATAAGAAAGGGCCTGTTCAAACAAACAATTGTTTTTGAAGGTGAGTAGTCCATCAAGGTTAGGGTGTCTAATAATAAGTTACTGTCAAGTGATTATCTACCAGATGAGAAATGTTTCCATTTCTCAGCTTACTTGAATATACATGCTCTTCTGCCCGAGGAGATCAGGATCATAAACTGACATTAGGATTTTGCTAAATCTGAACGACTTGGTTTGCTTAATTATGTAGAGGCTTTTTAAACGCTGTAGCTTTTTTCCCACCACAATTTCATGTACTTACTGTGCAGAGTGGTCACTTTATTATCTTAGTTTTCATTATTTTAGCTGACAAAGGTCACTTCTCTTAGTTATATAAATCTTAAAAGAGCAAACCAAAGGATGAGATAGTTCAGTAACTTTAATTCCAATTTATGCCTTTCACTTGATTTGAACATTTTATGCATTGGTTCCACCAAAAGTGCTAAATATTTATCTCTATCCAGAAAAAAAAAATACATATATATATATAGTTTCATTATGAATGCCAGCAACTTATTGCTGTTTTTTTAATTAATAAAAAAAAGATTAAGTTCATCCAATTTAAGATTTGTGATCCTGAACATAACTGTTAAAACCAACAAAAATGCTTTGAAAGCATGGTATTTGCAAAACCTTTGAGAAGTCGCTTATGGTATTCCCATGATCTAATACATGTAAGGCTTTAACTGTAATCGTAAACCCACTGAAAGCTTATGATCTGAAAGGATGGACTATTATAGCCAGTTTTTATGGGTTTAATTCCACTGGCAAATCCCAGTTTCTATATTTTAAATCTCAACTAGAGCAAAATCACAACACATTTTCAAAAGAACAACCTAAAGAAATCAAGCACGGGAACAATAGGGCAAGAACGCCAGTGCCAACAACCACCCTCTCCCACAAACCATCAAAGAACTTCAAAAGCACAAGACTGAGCAAAACTTTTAGTTCGTGAAATATGTGCGATTCACTTTTAACACTCACAAAAGTACATGTGAATCACTGTATTTTCCTCTGATTTATGTCCCACACAAGGTTCAATAAAACACAAAACTTACTCAACCTCGACTGATGACTGGATCATTGTTTTGGAGGCTATTTATTACTCTTTTTCTAGCATGATTTCTTCTATGATCCAATTCTGTGACTGCTAAAAGCCAGGAAAAGCTGCCTTCAAGTCAATGCATGGCACGAAGTCACTAAAAAGTTTGCAGGCATCAGGCTATGCTTAGGTGCTTAGGAGAAGCTGTTCTGCTTTGTCCTAGGGACCTCCAGGTATGCAATGTCTTTTCAGGGTGCAAGAGATTTACGATTAAGACGGATTCTCTCTTTTTCCTTTAAGGGATTTGAGTTCTCATGGCAAATGATTATTTACACTCAAAACAAGAATCAGCCTACTTCCCCGCTCCAAGATCTATGTAGACAACTCATCCCAGGTTTAACGCATGGCAGACATACAAATGTAAAAACATCAACCATATCTATCTTGTTTTTAAAATTTTTTCTTCGTATCTTGTCTCATATATTTCTTGGCTTTTAAAATGCAGTATTACAAGTCTTGTTCTGGGCTACCAGGCCTAATTCCACCTTACAGACAAAATTTATTTTACAAAGGAGTAATTGAATATAATACTCATTTTATTACCAAATACATGTAGGAACAACTTGGTTGTAAAAGAACTTTACTGTATGTATTTACACACATATTTACTGATTGTCCTAGAGAGCCTATCAATGGAAACAACAGAAAATGCAGTATTCCAAGCACAGTGTACTAGCAGCTCTTGGCCTGAACGTTCCAAAAATATCTTTCAAAACCACTGCTATCTCTTCACTTTACTTTTTCAATGTAAGTACAATTAAATTCATTTATTTCATGCCACCAATGCAACAAATATACCCTCAAAGGGTCTTTCGGTTTGGAAATACTAAATTTTTACCTTCAGTTGAAAGCAGAGTCAATAACTTTTTTGATAAAAATTGCTTCAATTTTTTTTTTTTTTTTTTTTTTTTTTTTTGCTATACCCACGTCTGGAGAGCCTAAATCCTTATAATGCCAGGCACTATGAAACTTGGAGCTTCTCTTAATGCAAGTTTTTTAGAAGTAACTCTGGATTTATTTTCTACATAAACCTATGACTTTTAAAGTATATTTATTAAGTGTTCTTTATTTTTACTACGGGTCTTGTTCTTGTGGAGAAAGCAAACCAGATTTGAGGAATGTTTTTATTGTGATCATTGTTTTTTAGTCACTTAAAACTCACAGGGTTGACCTCCTCAGCTGGCTCCACAACGCGACACATTCCAGAACTACTTCCCCAGAGGGAGATACTTTTAAGTAAAGTTCAGCGGATTCAGGATTTTGCGGGGAACCTCAGGATACTGACTTACTTGTAAAATTCCCAGTGGAGACAGGAGGTTGGACGAGTTAACTCAAGGTGAGAAGCAACGCCACTTCCTGAGACAATGATTTAAGTGCTGAACCAGGTCAAGGGTTTGAACTTTCTTCCTGAAAAACCACAGCAGCGCTGGGAAGGAGGAAGGTTCTCCTGCCAGCAGATCCCAGGCGCTGCGGGGCGGCCGGCTCTCGGGGGCGCGCTGCCTTGACTGCCTTTCTAACCTTGCCATTGACACCTTGCCGGGCCCCTTCCAGGTTGCAGAGGCCTCTGCAATGCTCGCCTCGGACAAGTCTAGTCCTCTTGCAGGGGCCCACAATTCCCGGGCCCCTTCCTCTCGCCCTTGGGTGGGAGGACAGAGGTGGTCAAGCGCCCGACCCCGGCACGAAAGCGGCCGCACCCCACTGCGCTCCCGCGGGCCGTCTTACCGGTACAGGAATGCAGGGGCTTGGGTCGCACGACCAGCGACGGGCACATGGAGTAGAGGGAAAGTTTCTCAAAGTAGTCGCAGGTCTCCTTGGAGAGGATCTCGTCGATCATGAAAGTCTTGTAGCGCCTCCTGGCTGCTTTGAGCTGGCCGGGCGAGCTCAGCCTCAGCTCTGCGTGGCAGTGCATGGTGAGCCCGGGCGAGCGCCCGCCGCCCGGGGCCGCGGGGCTGGCGCGCCGGCGGGGGCTTCCGGCCGGCTCCTCGGCGGCCGGGAGGCGGCGGGGCTCGGGAGGTGCGCGGAGGGGAGCCGGCACCGGGCGCGCGGACTGCGCGTCTAGACCCACCCGCGGATCAGCATCTTCGCCGAGCCTTCTGGGGACAGTGCAGCTGTCAATCAGCGCGCGCTTCCCGCAGGGCCTGGTGCGGAGCCGCGCGGAGGGCCGGCCGCTCGGCGCCCACCCCGCCCAGCCCGCCTGTGACACCCGGCGCGGACCTGCGCGCCTCGTGCCCGCCGCTCTTGATCGCCTTCTCCAGCCTCTCAGCGTCTCGCGCTCGTCTGCGTGCCTATTTTAAGACACTCGCTCCGGCTCTCCTCCCCGCCCCCCTCCTGGGACGAGCTCCAGGTGTGTGTGTGCAGTGTGCGCGCCCGTGTGTGCGCGCGGTGCGGGGAGCGCGCGCCGCCCCCGCCAACGGGCTAGGCCTGCGGGGGCCGCTGCCCACGCCGAGCCCCGCGCGCCACCCTCGCGCCGGGCATGCCGCGCTCCCAGCCGCGCTCCCATCGCCGGCACCCGGCGGGCGGGCACGTCCTGGTCGGTTAGTAGAAAGAAGTCGAGACTTCGCCGAGGCTCCCGAGACTGCGGGCCCCAGAACCGGCGCCCCCGAGGAGCCGGGTGCCTTCCTGCCTCCCCACGTGGACTTCCGCGCGCCGTTTCCCGAGGACGGCGCCCGCCCTTAGCGTCCCCTACGCTCGCAGCCGGCCCCCAGCCCGCGCGTTCCGGCACCCGGACTGTACGCCGCGATCGCGAACTTGACCGTTCCACGTAGATCCCAAACCATCAATGACCTTTGCCCTGTCCGTTATCCCAATAGTAAACTGTTACAAATAAACAGTAACAGTAAACTGTTAAAAAAAAAAAGTAATCAAAAGCACGTGTTCCTTTTTTATTCTTGAGCTCTGTTTATAAACCTTTTTTCGTCTCCAGAAGGGCCAGCGCAGCGGGACTGCCGGGTGCGGCGAGTCAGCCCGGTCGTGGCTCCTGGTGCCGGATACTCTGGCACCACGGCTTTCGTCCCCCGGGTCCCTGGCGACGCGTAGGGTTGGGGGAGCCGCGAAGACACGCGTTGATTAGGTGGTTTGTCTTCTGCCTCCTGGGCGCCTAACTTCCGAGTCTGTTCCAATCAGTATCTGAACGAACTTTTGTTTTCAGTTGGAATTGTTGGGCGAGGGGCGAGGGGACCCCACCCAGCCTCGGCACCCGGACCGTCCCGCTGCCCGCGTCCTGCCCCCTCGCCCGCGCTCGGCAGAAACTGCCGGTGCTGCCGGTTTCGCGCAATTATGCCTGGGAGTTAGTTTGCACGGGGTCGGAAGGGAAACGCACGGTAAGGAGACTGAGAATTACAGACGCGGATGGCCTTCTCCGAGACCGAGTTTGGGGCTGGTGACATCTCGCGGCCCCGGGTGACGGCGGGCTCGCTGCAGAGCTGCTCGCCCTGCAGCCCGAGTCGCCGCGGAAGCAAGCGGACGCGCGCGCCTGGGCCAGTGGTTCAATTCAGAGGGAAGGGGAAAGCCTGGAGAACCAATAATTAGGCACTGAGAGAAAGTAGTAATAAACCGAATCAGAGCCTTGCATTAGACATGGCCCGCAACGCGCCTTTGAGGACCTTCATTCCCGAGGTGTTCGCGTGCGCCCCGGCTCCCCTCCCCTCCTCCTCTCCATTTAGAACGCCTTTCATTTATTCTCATGACATCTCCTTAAGCTCGTTCTTCTCCCGGAGCGGCGGCTCGAGGGCCCACGAGAGCTGCGGCCAGGTGTCCCGGTGGCGGCGCGCGTCCCGCCGCAGAGCTCGGAGGTCGCCGCGCTGGGCCCGGCGCGTCCGCGGCTGTGGTGGCCGGTCCCAAGGCCTGTCCGCTGCCCCGCGCGGGGCCGAGAACGCTCCCAGCTCAGCCCGGGCAGCGCCGCTCGGCGCTGCGACCGAGGGGTCCTCCTGGACGCCGGCGGAGCAAGGACCCTCTGCGCCACGAGCGGGGGACCGTCCCAGGGTCGCGGCGTTCGCACCGAGGACATTGTTGGGTGGGGAGTTATAGGTCCCGCTGCAAAGTGCAGAGCTGTCGGCAGCGCCGAGAAACTGCGTGTTTGGTGCGATTGGAGGGCGCGGCGTGGGGGAGACCCCCGGGCCTCTGCATCGCAGCCGGTGACCCTGGGGAGGGACCGAGCGTTAGCCCTTCGGGCCGTCTGTCGGGCCCTCACGGCACGCGCGCGCCCCGTTACTCTTCGGGCCCAGTCTTTTCCTCCACCTCTCGTCCCGTCCTCTAGCCTCGCCGGCTCTTCCCGGCCCTTCCGCCGCCACTGGCCCCTTTCTTCCGCTTCCGTCCATTTCCCCTTCCCCACTGTTCCCAGCACTTTGGGCCTCCTCTGCTGGATCGGATTCCCCCATCTCTCCTCCGCATCTTCCATCCTGGTCTCTCTTTTCCTTTCTTTCCTCTCTTCCTTTCCTTGCTCCTCTCTTCCTTCCCTCTCTTCAGACCCGGATCTGGAGCCGCGCTCCTGTGCCCCTGCGCCCCTGCGTCGCGGCGCTCCCACCCGGACGGCTGCGGGTGGCTCGCGGGCGGAGACCGCGCCGAAGCCCCAGCCGCCCGGCCCGGCGGCAACCGGCCTTGCCTCCGCCCGCCGCGCCCTCCAGCCCGCTCTCCTCCCCGCGTCCGCTTGACCACCGGCACAACATTCGCTCACACCCTCCCGCAACTGGTCCTTTGATTGGAAATCTGCAGCTCTTTAAATAGCTAAAGAATAAATTAAATAATAGCTTATTGGATTTTCCATCTTTTCGATTTTCTACCACAGAGGCAAGAAATCTCGTAGGGGGTCTGAGAGCACAAGTCCCCAGGTATTGGAAAGAGAGATTCCAGATCTCGGGAGTCTGGAGCCTTCAGCTTTCTGTCGCTTATAATCAAAGCTGAGCCTCAGTTTTTTCATTTGTAAATGATAATCATAATACCTACTTCACAAGGTTAGCCTTTCATGATCCATGACTACACAACTCTTGCCTTCAGTGGGAATGCCCACGGCACCCCATCCCCTCCCTCCTTCGCTGCCTGGAAAACTAATTCAAGGCCCATCTCAAATGTCACCTCCTTTGGGAAAGATCCCACACTCCCCAAGGCTGTCCTTGCTGTTCCTACCTCTATCTTAGAGGTTCCTTTACTATATTATTGCCTTCTGCATATTTCTTTCACCCACTGGACAATTCGTCTTGTATCACCAATACCAGCATAGCACTGGCACATAGTAGGTTCTCAGTACATGTCATGAATAAATTAATGCATGAAAGCTGGGATAAGTATATAATGTGTGTAAGACCCAAGCACATGGTAGGACTTCAGATCTTCACTAGTTGTACTACATTTGTCTTTCTCCTTAAATGAGCCTCTCTTTCCTTTATATTTTTGGTTTTTCAGCAACGGCATCTAGCCCAATTCCCATTTTGCACTCATCTCTCTCTTTTCTCTCCCTCTCTCCTGATCTCAGACTGTAAAGGGCTTCCGTGGGAGGAAGCACACCCCAGCTGTCAATCATGAAGTGGGGCTTTGGTCAGGAATAGTCAGGGGTTTCGTTTCCAACATTAATGAAGTGGCTGGAACAGCAAACATCTGCCAAAGAGCCTCAAACCTTTTCCAGCTGCTGGAGACCCACAGACACTTCCCAGCCTCCTGTGACTGTACCCTGGCAGTGTCTGCCCCTCTACCGGGAGGAACACACACGGAGAGGAACAGACCTGTCTGTACCCAGCCATGCTTGCTCAGGCAGGCATGGAAGGGGATAAAAATGCACATCCCCAGGAGGCTTCAGGAGATCAGCTCCCCTCCCCCATCCGGCGCCTGATTCCTGGGGATAGAGCCCAGCCAGAAGGAAGGGGGTAAAGACACCTGTGCAAAGTTAAAAGGGTCTGACAACTAGAAACCAAAGAATCGCTCTTTCCCATTTCAGCTGACAGCCAGTGTCTCCATTCAACTAGAACACATGAAATTTAATAAAGCAAAATGGTATTTAAAAATCCTAGGATGGCATTTAAATTGCATCTAGGATCTAACCCTAGGTAAATGAGCTCAGCTTCATTTTTTGTGTAACTATCCTTTTATAATCCTGGGCTTTGTGTCGAGGTAGATGTCAGAAGCGGCCGGGGCACAGGTCTTCCAAATACATGAACTCATTCGCAATCATCTTTTCTCCAAGTGGGGGGAGTGGAGCGGAAGCCCTCCTTACACTCCAGTAAAGTGTGCTTAATAACTTGTATTTCAGTTGCTAAGGTTTGAAATGGTTTCAGACATGTAAAAGCAAAATAGGGAAAGCCTTGTAAGTTAATATTCCCCTGGGCCCCAGGGCCATGCCAAAACTGCTGCGTGCAGAGCCCAGCACCGCAGCCTTGTACAACGAGAAGCTGAAGGAGGAGAAGAAAGCCAGCTCATTTTTAATGATGATATTAATTTACAAAAACTGCTCTCATACACTGTAAAGCATCTTTTTAAGAGAGGGCACAAATGTAATCCACTTGACAAATGGGCTTGGAAATGTCTGAATAGGTCTTTCTTTCTCAAAACATCTTTCTGGAGCAAAAGTTTACTAAAAAAAAAAAAAAAAAGACGATGGCTGTATCGACAAAGCACCTAACAGTTATGTGAAGAGTGAAAATGCAGTAAATCATCCAAAAGTTTCCAACTTTTTAGAAGCTTGGTATACAGATTAAAACCATTCGTTAAAAAATTTTTTTTAAAAAGCCATTTGTTTTGCTGATTATTTCCCTTTTTAAATTGTGCTATCCTGACATGAAACAGCCTTATTTCTGCCTATGTGTCTCAATTATCCCATTGGATATAGCCAGGAAAATAAAATTGAATCGCTCCTATCTTTTTCATAATATTGTAGAAATGGATATTGATGTTTGGAGCGTCACTGGTTTTGACTTTTTTTTTTTTTTTGTACATGATACCCCTCACTAATGAGAAAGCTGCCACAAGAGAGGAGAATCACTTTTAATATGTCATGGAGCAGTGCCCTGGCTGCCTGGGGCAAGTGGAAAGAACTTTTGAGTGAGGCAAACGTGTGTTCCATTCCCAGCTCAATCACTTAGTAATTTCCCTGACCTCTGGTCTTCAGCCACAACATGGGGTGATGATAGCCAACTCAGGTTTACTGGAGGATTCCACGGAGGATTGTGTGCACCGCACTAACTCATGAAATGCCAGTCTTCCCACTGCCTTCACTTTGAGTTCAATAAAATAATCAATTCGCTTTCAAAAACCATCACAAAATAAAACTGCCTTTTTAAAAAAGCATCAGAGCCACTGCTGTTTCATGTGTTTGGGGTTGGTTTTTGTTCAACGTTCAGAACCTAGGAAGCAATTCTCTTTGAAAAACCATCACAATATAAAACTGCATTTTTTTAAAAGCATCAGAGCCACTGCTGTTTCATATGCGTTTGGGGTTGGTTTTTGTTCAATGTTTAGAACCCAGACTCAACCAAGAAATAAAGAGTGAGAGGAGCTGGCGTTAGAGTGAGGGACTATCGTTAACCGAAGGAAATGGCCCTGGCCACCAAGCGTCCCTAAGTGCTACTCAACATCTGGCACCTGCAGCCACAGACTCAGCACATCTGCAGGCGTCAATCATTCTAACCAGCACTTCACAAGAGAATGGCTCATATATCGTTGTTATGGTTTCTGTCTGCAGAAAAAAAACGCCATGATCCTGCACCCACTGGGTGACATCTCATCCAAATCATCTCGTAAAGTATTTTTATTCTCTTCTCTGCCTCGCGCAGGCCTCGATTAAGTGTCATGTGAATTCTCTGTAATCTGCTCTAACACAGAGCCGGCCAGCAGCAATGAACCCAGCGAGGCAGGGTTGCAAAGTGAATGAGCCGTCGGTCTGTCGTTGGCATGGGCTGTTATCGAGGACAAGAAGGTTCCTGTGTCAGCCAGCACAGGAAAAGACTTGTGGAGCCAGTCTGCCTCTGACCATACGAAGGAAAGACAACACTCGAATGATTAACTTGCTGGCGTGATTGTTATTATGCTAATACAGAACAATATTTACCAAGAACACTGGGTGCAGAGTGACAATCAGAATGGAATGGTCTCTGCTCTCCAAGCTCTAAGGAAAAGGAAGTTTCTATGGACTCTTGGACACAGGTGCTAATCACCCACTTAGGTCTAAGTGTAGGGGGCGGCGTGTGCACGCCTGCCTGTGCCTAGGTTCTGTAAACTTGTTTTTCTTTAATATAGGAATGAAGAGAGGGGTAGGAAAGGACAATGGAAAAAAAAGGGAAATAAGAGACATTCGGAAACCTTGTTTACTAAACAAATTCAAGAGGAATCTTTAATCTTAGAGGAGGAGGGAAAAGAAAACCGAGGCTAAGTGAGTCGTCCAGCCCAAAGTTTAACATTTGTTGTATCTTTCTGTCCCATGCTCAGCCTAGGTTAGCAGGCTTTTAGGCATGGAAAGATGTGCAGACTGTTTCCTTTTCTAAGGAATAAACCACAATTTGAAATGTTTCTTCTGGTGATAGGCTTTTAAGAGAAAGTTGACCTCGGTGAGTTATTTATAATGAATATTTTTATCTTCAATAGAGATTACAACACAGCAAGTGTGCTCAGAGCAAAATGGAGAATCAAAAAATAACATGGAGAATTCTGGCATTAAACATTCTCACAAAAAACACTCAAAAACTTAAGGAAAATGCAATTGTATCATTTTCTAGATAATCTGAGTCAAATGAAATTCTGCTGCAATCTTTTCATCTGGGGATTTTTCTGCAGAGAAGTATTTCATTTCACTTTGAGCAGACAGCCTCACAGACAAGTTTTATAGGTCTCTAATACTGAAGCTTTTCCTTGCTTTCTTTCAAAAGTTACAGAGCTGCTCAGATCTAAATAGGCTATAAATTACTAAAGTAAATGACTGAGATGGTGCCAATCTCTGCGCATTTCAATTACACAAGCAGCCTGCCTTCTAAAAAGGGATTTGAAGTCATCACAGAACAGAGAACCCTCAAATTCTATCGCCAGTCCACATCCTGATACGTTTACTTAAGTCAATTATTGAGTCTCTTAGATTATGTCTACATAAGCTGCCGAAACATCTGGTCATTTCAATCAGTTCAATAAAAGATTCTGCCAAGCCAGGGGAAAAAATTAGTCAAATTAGTCATTTGTACAGCAGAACAATGGGTTGTTTTCTCAGGGTAGACAGTAAGTGGATATAGCTCAAAAGGTTTTAATTTTCTCTTCTGAAATCAGTTCCTGAAGGAGGTTGTGATTTTTATCAGTTAATGTTTGGGAGGTGTTCTGACAGATCTTCAGTCCAAAATGTCATGGGTATGAAGATGGCGTAGCCATGTCTCTGAGACAATTCTGTGCTCATTTGAATTCTACATTCTCAAGGTTGAGACCATGCCAGAACTAAGCCAGACTGGTGTTTGTTAAATGTTGAAAAATAAAAGCAGCAGTACTAGAAATCACCGAATAGTGTTTATTCTCCTGGAATTTACTAGCATTCCTGTTCGCCTGTGTCCTCATTTTCAGGAAATCTGATACATTATTTGAATGACCAAATATAGGCGAATACAGCTTTTTCTTTAAATCGCTGTTGCACAGAATGCTTCTCTATAAAATCAAAACCATACAATCCTTTTATTTTTTTCAGTCCCATGTGAAATTGTCAAAGAATATGTGGAATTTCAGCTCACTATCTTTCTGGATCACATAGAGACAGCCCCAGGGAGAAACAAATGCTCAGAGAAGGGAAGAGAAAGTTTCAGGTCCCCAGCCCAACATTTTCTTGTATTAACCCATTTTTCCTTTCGCATTCACGTTCTCATTCATGGATTTAAAATCCTCTGATCCAAAAGAGTTTATAAAATGATTTGCTTCAGAAAGCTGTATTAGAATGCAAGCTCCCACTTGCATAAATGTATTAGAAGAAAAAGACATTTTTATATTTTTTTGGGCAACATGAAACACAGATAACCTACCTATGTCTAATTTTACACAGCTTTATTCTCTGTGCATAGATTTAAAGGTTTTTTTAAAGACACAGACAATTAGAAATAATAATTGTCATAAACTGACTAATGTAAACTTTATATTAAGTCTGAGATGACTCACCCTCCTACTAAATATTCCAGGGTACATGACCTCTTAGGCTGCTGTCTGTGTATACCTTGTAAGATGTCTGTATCTTAATTGTCAAAGGTTAGTTGTTAATGAATTAGTGAAAAAACAAAAAAAAAAGTCTTTCTGTCTCCTTTAGGAGAGGAAATAGCTCTTTACTTTGAGGACGAAGAAATTCAAAGAAATCTAGTTTCCTAGGTAGGAGGAAGATAGTTTTTGAAAAGGAGAAAAAGAGTTTTATTTAGAACTTTAGTACGAGGAGAATCTTGCTTTATAAAATCTGGGGTTCAGTAAAGGAACGATGATCACGTAGCGAAGGGGAAGGATTTTAGTTCTGACATGGGGAGACTGGAAGTTGGTAGGATTAAAACTTTGGAGAATTCAGCAGAAGGACTCTAGATTAAGAATAGGATAAACTAGGGGGATCAAACAGGGGGGCAGAGGGTAGACTGTAGTTGACTTCTTGTGCAAAGAACGAGAATTTGTTTTCCATCTGGAGGTACTAATTGTGCAGAGTTTATACCTTCATTTATCCAGTATAATTTTAGAAAAGTAGGTTTTACAGCCCCGAAGACAACGGCTTAGAGACCAGACAGAGAGCAGCACATGAGGCAAGGTGCTGAAGAGATGAGAGAGAAAGAGAGGGTATCATTAAACAGAATATGCAGAAAGCCTCCTGAACCTCAAAATAATTAACATATTTGAAGAAAAGTGCTCAACCTCAAATTGAAACTTTAGTGGGTGCACACACACATGCGCTAAAGAGCCTACAAGTAGGTTACTGTCCTGATGACAAACTAGGAAGCAATGTACAAGGTAATGTTGTGGAATACAGAGCGATCCAAACAAAAGAGCCTAAATTAGTCACACACGGTTTGTGGGAATGGAAACTGGTTGACATTTCTGGAGGGCCGTTTGGCATTATGTCTCGAGTTCAAAATCGATCCAGCAATCCCAATCTAGGAATTTAAACCAAGGTTGTGGTTCTCAAACATGATTGTACACATAACAACCTCCAAGGACAGCTTGTTTAAAAATTCTCAACCCATAAGTCTCTTCCCCTAGAGATTTGTAGGTGTGAGAATTGACATTTTTGAACAAGCAGCCCTCTTGATTTGTCTACTAACAAACAGAACGCTGAAGACATAATAATAACAGTGGGAAAAGCTGTAAGCAGAAGCAAATATGTTTGTTGTAAGATCCCTTAAAATGGCAGGAAATCGGAAAACCTGTTATTTCACTTCTCTGAACCTGTTTCCTGTCTTTACAATAAAAGTACACACTCAGACAAAAAAGTACACACTCAATGCCACTGCTCTGAGATTAAATAAGGATTCACTTAAAAGGCTTAGACAAAGCCTGACGCATTATTAAAGATCAATAAATATTAGCTATTATGCAATGTTGAGTGTGTGGGGGGAGGCATTTAAATAACAGAATGTATAATACAATTCAATTTTTGAAACATTGTTTACATACATATGTATAGATGTACATGCAGAGTTGTCTGAAGACATGTTCAACTGTTAACAGTGGTAACTCCTTGAGAGTGAAATTTTGAGGGACTTAATTTCCTTTCTGTAGTTTTGAGTATTGTTTAAATTGTTCTACAATTAACATCTATCATTTTTCCTCAAAAACATTTAAGTTCAAAAATATAAAGTGTAATTCAATAATACCTTACATGTGCAGAACACTTCCATGTACAGAAAATTTCCAAATACCTTGCTTCACGGGAGCCTCACAAAGTCCTGTGAATGAAAAAAGGACATATCTCATCATTTCTGTTTCACAGATGAGGAATCAGGGTAAGCGGTTTACTTGAGGACGCCATGCACAGCTAATGACTTTGCAGACCCAAGTCCAGCCCCAGGTCTTCTGAGTCCAAGTTCACCACACCTCCCACTGGACAATGATTCCTCAATGATCTCAGTTATAGTTTTCAACAACAACAACAACAAAAGCGGGGGGAGGGATTACAGTTATACAAATGTCTATTTTTCATTTATCCTCCACATTTAAAAAAATGCTCAGCACTAGATAAAACTGAGATATACTGAATACTAAGAAGGCTGATATGAAAACATATTAAAGTCAGGAGATACCAAAGTTAGGTCTCAGATAGTAACCCTAAGCGTCTCATGTGTCCTGCAGCTTTGGTTACTCTAAGTACAGACAGTCTCAATCACGTGTTAAAAGTTAACAGAAATCTCATGAGCAAGGAAAAGGATTTGATAATCATGTAGAGTGTAGACTGTCAGCGGGCTTTCTCTGAGTTCTCACAAGTTCTTCACCTCTTAGCGGTTCAGCCCGGCGCCCGACGGAGGTTTAAGGCCGAACCGCCTTGGCTTTGTTTGGAGCGACCCGGCCCGGAGTCAGGAGCGGATTGTCAGGGAGCCGTGGTGTCTCGGCCGGCGGTGTGGCCTGCACTGCCCCCTCCCGGACGAAAGCCAGAACTGCGTCTGTGCTGTGGAGCCACATCTCCCTCTATCAGCAGAAAAAACTCCATCACCGACGACGGGCTTCAGCGAGGGGCCCGTAGGCTGAGCGTCACCTGGGCCCAGCCCAGCCCCCGAGGGCCTCAGGATGTACCATTCGATTGGTTTTCAATGCCGACGTTTAAGGAATTCCCCCATTGGCTAACAAGTTCCCCTCTTCTCCACTCCGGGGCCTCCTGGACCTCAATTCTGTGTCAGAAGTGCCGCGAGTTGCTAATCTGTCCTGAAATAGTGAAGCAGATCAAGGGACACATTTTCTTTGCTGGTCCTAAGCCCTAGTTTCCTTTCTCCCATGAATCTGAGTTGGCTTCTGATTCATTGTGACAAGTCCTTACAGCAGAAGTGACAGTTCTAGGCCTAGTGCTTCAGAGAACTGGCAGTTGCACTCTTTCTCTCTTGGAAGCCACACACCACGTAAGAAGTCCAGCTACCCTGACAGACCACAAAGCCGTGAGGAGACCCAAATCAGCCTCGAGGCAAGGGAGTGGCCGTGTGAAGGAGCCCCGAGGAGCCCAGCATGCGAAGGAAACCCTTTCGGATGATCCAGCCCGAGCACGTTCGTGACCTCACAGCGTGGAGACACAGCAAGGAGGAGATGAACTGCCCAGCCAAGTCCTGCCTGAATTCCAGCCCACGGAATCGTGAGAAATAACAAGCCCTTGTTTTTTGTTTATAATTGGAGTATAATTGCTTTACAATGTGTTAGTTTCTGCTGTACAATGAAGTGAATCTGCTCTATGTATACCTATATCCCCTCCCTCTTGGACCTCCTTCCCACTCCACCCCCCATCCCACCCATCTAGGTCACCACAGAGCACCGAGCTGAGCTCCCTGTGCTTTACAGCAGGGTCCCACTAGCTCTCTATTTCACACATGGTAGTGTATATACAGATGAACCTATTTCCAGGGCAGGAATAGAGGCACAGACGTAGAGAACAGACATGTGGACACAGGATGGGAAGGGGAGGGTGGGACAAACTGGGAGATTAGAATTGACATATAAATAAGTGCTTGTCTTGAACCACTAAGTTCTGGGTAGTTTCTTGCACAGCCATAGATAACTTGAAACACTCGTGCCTTCTGGGCGTGTTCAGGCTTGACCTCATAGATACTGTTTCCATCCTACACTGACATGCTGCTCTGTAGTTGACTTTAGTTGTATTATGAGTGTTGTAGTTTGGTCAAGCAGTTAAGACTCAGTTCAAGGTCAGTAGTTCAGGTTGCATACTCACTTGGTGTCCTATAGTCAGACATCTCGTCTCTACCAGGGCCCAGTTGCAAGTTGGCTGTATTTTCAAATAGAGAATCGTTGTTCACGGAACAGGCATGGCCTTGCCCTGGGGTCTCGTATGGGAGCTGGCTGGAGGTTGCATCTCTGTCTGCCAGAGACACAATAATTTTAGGTCTGCTGGATTTTACAGTGAAATTTGTGGGACAGTTTGAAATGAAGCCTGGACCTCTGCCAATGCTTCTTGTACTGGGCTCCACTCAAAACTGGCGACCTAACGGGTTAGCCAGCGCTTGAGTCAGAGCAGCGCAGCCAAACGTCAGATATGAAGCTCCAAAATCCAAAGAGGCCCACAGACGGCATGCCCTTCCTTTGTGGGGAGCAGTGCGAGGTGCAGCACGTGCCTCGCTTAACAGTGGCTGTTCCATAAAAAGGAACGAAATTGGGTCATTTGTAGAGATGTGGATGGACCTAGAGTCTGTCATACAGAGTGAAGTAAGTCAGAAAGAGAAAAACAAATTCCGTATATTAATGCATATATGTGGAATCTAGAAAAATGATACAGATGAACCAGGGCAGGAATAGAGACACAGACGTAGAAAATGGACGTGTGGATACGGGGGCGGGGAAGGAGGGGTGGGATGAATTGGGAGATTAGGATCAGCATATATACACTACCATGTGTAAAATAAATAGCTAGTGGGACCCTGCTGTATAGCGCAGGGAGCTCAGCTCGGTGCTCTGTGGTGACCTAGATGGGTGGGATGGGGGAGGGGGTAGGAGGGAGGTCCAAGAGGGAGGGGATATATAATTATACATATAGTTGATTCACTTCATTGTACAGCAGAAACTAACACAACATTGTAAAGCAACTATACCGCAATAAAAACAAAAAACAAAAAAACAGTGGCTGTTCCAATATGCCCCAGACCACAGGACCCTAGAAGTTTCATTGATAGAGCAAGCACTTTTGAGCTCCCACCCTCTAGCACACATGCATTTTACCAGAGTGCTTTGTAATTCCATCTTCCAGATGCAACTACAAAAATGTCATCAATGTCAAGGGCCAGCATGATGTTCTGTGGGAGATCAGGATGGTCAAGTCCTTCTAGACTATATGTGCCAGAGAGCAAGAGACTTGGCGAGGCTCTGAGACAGAACTGTAAAGGTAATCCTTTATTCCTTCCAGGTGAGGGCAAAATGCTTCTGCTTCTATTTTCTGATAGGAGTGGAGGTGGGGCACGTGGGATGGGGTGGGGTGTTGGTCAGTAGTTGCCAACCAGGAGCCAAAAGCCATGTGCTGATTTGCTCCAGTAAAGATGATATACCCAGAAACACAGCTCTGATTGGCATCATGACTTGACTAAGTTTGTCTAATCTATAGTCATTCTCAACTGTTCATCTGGCTCTTAACACAAGCTAAACAGGAAAGTTTGGAAAAGATACAGAAATGGGAAAGATTATGTAATGACAGCATAGCGTTTTACTCTTTCTGAGTCCCGCCATAAAAACAGAAAGAATAACTAATAGAAAAACCAAACCAATGGATCACACTTATGGGGAAACTAAATGACAGAGTGTCCCCATGAACTACAAAATACAAGCAGCGAGGACAACTCACCAACAGCACAGACCGGTAGGGCATCGGCTGTGTGCAGATGGAAGCAATGGGGTATCTGACAAGACGACAGAAGGTGAACCCCAAAATAGCAACTGGTATTCCCTGAAAAGTGTGATGGTCTAACTTAAGAACAGCGCCTGAAACTGAGCAGTTTTAAGCCCCTGGTAGTACTATTTGCATGGGTAACAGTTTAGCCCAATGGTAGGTGAGTGCAAGGAGTCCAAGGTGGAAATGGGAAGGTCTGGAGAGCCTAGCCTCTGTAACACTCTCAAAACTACCCTCCAGGACTCCCTTCCAGAACAGGGCCCAAACTAAGGAGAAAGTCCCAAAAGTGAAATCAAAATTTCACAGGACACAGAAAATAAAGACAAAGGAAGAAAAGGCCCAGATAAAGTTGGGGGGAAGGAAGAGAGAGAGGAAATCTCAGAAAGCAAGACACTATATCTGTTAACACCCCTGTGAAGTTAGAAGAGCCACTCTCAACTATGCCTCCTTCTAAAAATTCAGAAAAACTAACTTCACATAAAAAATAGCAACAAAGGGCTTCCCTGGTGGCACAATGGTTAAGAATCCACCTGCCAATGCAAGGGACACGGGTTCGAGCCCTGGTCCGGGAAGATACCACATGCCGCAGAGCAGCTAAGCCCTTGCGCCACAACTACTGAGCCTGCACTCTAGAGCCCGCGAGCCACAACTGCTGAAGCCTGCGTGCCTAGAACCCGTGCTCTGCAACAAGAGAAGCCACCGCAATGAGAAGCCCGCACACTGCAAGGAAGAGTAGCCCCCGCTGGCCACAACTAGAGGAAGCCCGCGCACAGCAATGAAGACCCAACGCAGCCAAAAATAAAATAAATAAGTAAATTAAAAAAAAAAAAGCAGGGCTTCCCTGGTGGCGCAGTGGTTGAGAGTCTGCCTGCCAATGCAGGGGACACGGGTTCGAGCCCTGGCCTGGGAAGATCCCACATGCCGCGGAGCAGCTGGGCCCCTGAGCCACAACTGCTGAGCCTGCGCGTCTGGAGCCTGTGCTCCGTAACAAGAGAGGCCGCAATGGTGAGAGGCCCGCGCACCGGGATGAAGAGTGGCCCCCGCTTGCCGTGACTGGAGAAAGCCCTCGCACAGAAACGAAGACCCAACACAGTCAAAAAAAAAAAAAAAGCAACAGAAAAGCATCAAAGTCAAATCCCATGGAAATTCTTACAAGGAAAAAAAAAAAAAGAATAAGGAGCAAAATAACATTCCTACAGATAAGAAAACATGCATAATCTTACCCACAAAAGAGAACAGTGGATTTCTATTTCAGAATAAATTTAAGTACATTTTTTAAATAATACAAGCTTATTTCCTTCTTAAATATCAATAATTCAATAGAAGAGCCATTTGGCAGGCCCAAGCGAAGAGGGACATGGGGCAGAGGGGTGGCTTAGCAGGTGGTTGAGGACAGAGTGAGGAAGGTGGCCAAGAGAGACCCAGGGGGGTGAAAAGACTGGCTGCAGAGGGTGATTGAGCAAATAAGTAATACTGAGGACAGCCGAAGTCATAGTTTTCATTGTCAGAGAAGAAAATCTTAAATTTGAAAAGAGGGAAAGGCAGAAGGAATACTCTGTTGTTGGACTGGAATTGGCACTGTTGTGGACTTACAGGTTTCCATATAAAGAGAATACATAAATATACATGTGTGTGCATGCACGCGTGCATGTGCATTAGTCTGCTTGTGCTGCTATAACAAAATACTGTAGACTCACCGTAGGCTTAAACAATAGACATTTATTTCTCACTGTTCTGGAGACTGGAAGTCCAAGATCAAGGTATTGGCCAGTTCAGTTCCTGGTGAGATCCCTCTTCCTGGCTCGCAGATGGCCAACTTCTCACTGTGGCCTCACATGGTGGAGAGAGAGAGATAGCTCTCTCTTCCTCTTCCTAAAGCCACTAATCTCATCACAAAGTTCCCACCAGCATGACCTCATCTAACCCTAACTACCTTCTAAAATCCCCACCTCCAAATACCATCACACTCGGGGTTAGTTCAACACATGAATTCAGTTCAACATATGAACTTAGGGTGGACTCAATTCAGCCCATAGCAGTGTGGATATACATATAATTTCTAGCTCTGTCCACTAAGGCCACTTTAAGCAGCAACACCCCAATAGCCATGACCCTACTTAGTACACCCAGACCTTGGTTTCCAAATACCATTTCCACTTAAAGGAGACATGGCTAATTCTAGGGGTGGGGCATAGAAAATACAAGATGGGCCTGGAACAGCCTATTGTGACCAAAATAAGGGAGTTAAAATACTGATGGGGGCATATCAAAAGGGCACAGATGGGATTTCCCTGGTGGTCAAGTGGCTAAGACTCTGTGCTCCCAATGCAGCAGGCCTGGGTTCAATCCCTGGTCAGGGAACTAGATCCCACATGCAGGAACTAAGAGTTCGCATGCTGCAACTAAGACCCGGTGCAGCCAAATAAGTAAATATTTTTAAAAAAAAAGTGCACAGAAGTCAGCAGAAAGGGGCTTCTGCTAGACAAATCTGGGGCAAATTGAAAACCAAACTAAATGGTAAAAAAATTATATCACATTGAATAAAATAGGAACCCATGAGCCAGCACTGATGTAAATATATAAATGAATATATAAATGAGAAGATAAATAGTAAGCGCTAAGTGGTAAAAACAAAAGGAATGGTGAAACGAGAAAATCACCCTTTGGGAACCATCATAGTTATAATTCAAATGAGAAATCTCAATGTATCCTAAACTAGTGGATTAAAGTTGGATAAATAATGGAATATCTCAATATTTTTAAAAGATCTCATCACAAAATGATAAATACAAAGGGGAAAAGTCTAACTTTACAGTGGAGAAACTTGGTACATAGCACTTTAACAAAGTGATCAAAGTAACTTCACCAGAGATGGACGAAATTAACACCACCTGCTACTGGAAGTGATCCAAGGGGAAGAGCCCAGCATCCCTTTTGTGATATTCCTGTTATCAAGTCAAGAACACAGGGAGTGGGGCTTACCTGGTGGTGCAGTTGTTGAGAATCTGCCTGCCAATGCAGGGGACACGGGTTCGAGCCCTGGTCTGGGAAGATCCCACATGCCGTGGAGCAACTGGGCCCGTGAGCCACAATTACTGAGCCTGCGCGTCTGGAGCCTGTGAGCCACAACAAGAGAGGCCGCGATAGTGAGAGGCCCGCGCACCGCGATGAAGAGTGGCCCCCGCTTGCCACAACTAGAGAAAGCCCTCGCACAGAAATGAAGACCCAACACAGCCATAAATAAATGAATTAAAAAAAAAAAAAAAAAAAGAACACAGGGAGTATGGTTCTCATGAGCCCTCCTTGAAGACTCTTTAAGAGAATCTGTTTCAGGCAGCTAAATTGATTAGAGAGAGAATGATACAAGGACTGTTGAAAGAAAGTCTTAAGTGTTCTCAGAACATACACAAAAGATGACCATGTGAAGTGATTCATGTGTTGATTAGCTTGACTGTGGTAATCATTTCACAGTATATAGATATAAATATTGTATATATATTAAATTAACATATTATACACTTTAAATAAATACAAGTTTTGGGGAGTTCCCTGGTGATCCAGTGGTTAAGACTCTGCACTTCCACTGCAGGGGGCACAGGTTCAATCCCTGGTCGGGGAACTAAGATCCCGCATGCCGTGTGGCACAGCCAAAAAAAAAAAAAAAATTCAATTACAAATAAATAAATAAATACAAGTTTTACTTGTCAATTATACATCAGTAAGGCTGGAGGGAAACTAAAGATCCTGGGCACCAGGTGCATAGAAAAATAAAAGATTGGTGATGAACATTAAGCCTATGCTTACTTGTAAAAGTTAAGTCTAAATGAAGATTAAAAGGGAGAGAACATTGTGTAATGGCAATATGCTCCATAAAAAGACAGTACAGCTGTCTGGGGAAAGCATAGGGAAAAGCTTTCAACCTTTTAGTGATTATAACTAAATCACTTTTTAGTGAATTAGTGTTTAGTGACAAAAACATTCTATTATGTAATCTAGTCGGTAGTTTCAGTGTTTTTATCCTGGGACTGTAAACCGTATAATGTGGAATAAAGTTCACTTGGCCTTGCCCGTTGAAGAAGCTAGAAGTAGTCACCAATCCAGGAACAATGAGAACCCCTAGTGTATTAGCCTGCTCAGGCTGCCATTAAAAAAAAACAAAAAAACCACTCACTGGGTGTCTTAAACAACAGACAATTATTTCTCACAGTTCTGGAAGCTAGAAGTCCCAGATCCAGGTGCTGGCTGATTCACTTCCCTTCCTGGCTTGTACATGGCCACCTTCCTGCTTTGTCCTCACATAGTAGAACTCTCTGGTCATCAGACTAGGGCCCCACTCTTATGAACTCTTTTAACCTTGGTTACCTCCTAAAGGTCCTATTGCCAAATACAGTCACATTGGGCGCTAGGGCTTCGACATATGAATTTGGGGAAGTGCGTGGACACGATTCAGACCATAGTACCTAGTATCAGATTTCAAATTGAAACACTGTTTCCCACTCAAAGAAGCTAGTACTTCTTGACAAAAACAGCTGACTTTCAGGTCTAGGGAAGGAAATGTGTAAGATAAGCCTAGAACATCTTGTCTTTCTAGATAGCAAGGAAGCTATCAAATACTACTAGGATCTTGCCAAAAAGAAGCAGGAACCAAAGTAAAGAGGCTTTCACTGGCCAAAGAAAGTACAATTTGAGCTCCAAAAATGAAAATAATTGCAAGCACTTGGAACCCCTCAAACAGGTTTAAGTGTATGAGTTCAAAATTATATTTTTTAAAATTAATGAGTTATCTTTGGAGAACAGTTAGCTCTCCATATCTGCAGGTTTTGCATCTGCAGATACAGAGGGCCAACTACCCGATGCCACTTTAGAAATGAAAGAGGAATCATTACAACTGATACCACACAAATAGAAATGATCATAAGAGACTGCTATGAACAAATTGAACAATGCAGAAGAAGTGGATAAAATCCTAGAAATATACAACCTACCAAGACTGAATCATGAAAAAATGGAAAATCTAGACAGACTAATTAGTAGTAAGGAGATTGAATTAGTAATCAAAAACTTCCCAACAAGGACCAGGACCAGATGGCTTCACTGTTGAATTCTACCAAACATTTGAAAAGAATTAGTAGCAATCTTCTCAAACTCTTCCGTAAAATAAGAGGAGAGAATACTTCCAACTCATTTTACAAAGGCAGTATTACCCTGATACCAAAACCAGACAAGGACACTGTAAGAAAACTACAGCCAACATCCCTGATGAATACGAATGCAAAAATTCTCAACAGGGACTTCCCTGGTGGCAAAGTGGTTAAGAATCCGCCTGCCAATGCAGGGGACATGGGTTCGAGCCCTGGTCTGGGAAGATCCCACATGCTGTGGAGCAACTAAGCCCGTGCACCACAACTACTGAGCCTGCACTCTAGAGCCCGCGAGCCACAACTACTGAGCCCATGTGCCACAACTACTGAAGCCTGCGCACCTAGAGCCCGTGCTCTGCAACAAGAGAAGCCACCGCAATGAGAAGCCCGTGCACCTCAACAAAGAGTAGCCCCCGCTCGCCGCAACTAGAGAAAGCCCGCGCACAGCAACAAAGACCCAAGGCAGCCAAAAATAAATAAATAATTGTATTAAAAAAAATAAATTCTCAACAAAATACTAGCAAACTGAATTCAACAATACATTAAAAGGATCATACATCGTAATCAAGTGATATTTATTCCACCTAAAAGTTCATTTTTTTTGTTCTGATTTTAAAAGAATTAAAACGTTTTCACAGGTCCCTAAAAATATTGTGGGCTCCAGGTGCTGGGCCTTCTGTACCCAGTGGATTAAGTTGGCCCTGGTCTTCCCACCTCTGTACCCCTAGATGCCAGTATTGAGCACGATCAATAGTCAATAAATTTCTGTTGAAGGAGGGTAATATTCTAGACCAGCCTACTCCAAAAAACCGTTTGAGGATCAAATGAGAGAGTAGTTTCAGAAGAAATTTCTAAACTGTGAGTTCTATGCAAATAAAGGGGATTTGGGGGAGGGAGAGAGATGTTAATTTGGTGAATGGGATTCAAGTTTTCATCCAAAAACAGGGAACACCAGGCTGCTAGCATCATTGAAAGGCAAAGCAGGAGAAAATCAAAGACAATTGTTGCCTCCTGCAGTATTTTGCAAAGACCTAGACCTGCATGGATCTCGCCCTTGGATTTGGACAGCTGTCAGGAAAATCAGCAGGAAACAAGAACAAACATATGTCAAGACACAGGCACATCAGACTGTGAAAGGCGGTCCACAGGCCCTGCTCCACCAGATGGCAGTGTGTCAACAGGGAGTCAGAGAGAGAGTTTCCAAGAGGCCCCAATTAAACAACTTTGTGCTGATGCCAAAGCAGGGGCACTGTTTGTCTGAATTACTGCTGATAATTTCTCTTTTTATTATGTAATGAAGATTTTTTTATTGACAGCAAAGAATACATAAAGGAGTACATTATTATAGTCCTTGCCAACGACAAGACTACAATCAAGATAAAGACATGCAAATAAACCAGTAATATTTATCAACTGTACACAAATTAAATCACCATCGTTATTATCAATGAATAAATACCATTGGTGTCGGCTTTTCATTGAGTTGACTTGGTGAAACTCCTTCGGAGTCTTGTGGGTACAAATTGATTCATCGGGTGTGGTTGTACATTGTGTAGGCACTCATTCCAAGAGTCGTCCAGGGCTGGAGAAGGGCCGAGTGTCAGAGGCCTCTCCCTGTGCCAAGGGCAGGCCCCCATCTTCCCTCAGCGTCTGAGGACTTGCAGAGAAATCCTGCCTGGCAGCGGAAATTTATTTTCTCATCATTCTGGAGGCTAGAAGTCCAAGATCAAGGTGTCAGCAGGTGGATTTCTTCTGAGACTTCTCTGTTTGGCTTGTAGATGGCCATCTTCTCCCTGTGTCTTCACATGGCCTTCCCTCTGCAGGTGTCTGTGTCCAATATCTCCTTCTAATAAGGACACCACTCACATTGGATTAGGGCCCACCCTAGTGACTTCATTTTAAATTGATCACCTCTTTAAAGGTCCTATCTCCAAACATAGACACATTCTATGCTCCTGGGGGAATAGGACTTCAACGTATGAATTTGGGGGTACACAACCCAACCAATAACAATACCCCAGTTCTCATCCTGGCTCTCCCACTAACCAGGTGATGTAGTAACGCTGAGCAAGTTACTCTCTGGGCCTCAGGCTTTTGGCTGTAAAATGAGGTTACTGGATTATGTCATCTCTGTGGTCTAAAAAGTCTGTGATCACGACAATCAATACAAGTCTAAACTTTGCAAGACCAGGAACAGGATGATTTCCAAACCAGCCACAAAGGACAATTGTCTCCATGCATAGGAATTGGCATGCGTGTGGACATAGATGTTTCTATATACTCTTGTAGGTATAAAGACAGCTTTCATCAATTTATGGGGGTTGCCTTCACATATACACATGCAATCAGTGCTTTCAGGACAATAGCAGAGCAAAACACAGTAAGAATATATTTTCTCCAAGTAAGTTGGTAATTTTCCCTTTATTGCATCTTTGAAAGAAAAGAAATGTATTTAAGGACCTACAAGTAATCAGTCAACTGTTAGTTTTCCAGTCACCCCATCCTCTTTCAGGAGTCCTTGTTCATGCATGTGATGTTCTGTCTGCATGGACTAACCTCTCCTGTACCTATTCCTGCCCTATCTCTGCCAGCAAACAACTATATTAAGGCTCAACTCAAGTGTCATCTCCTCTATAATCTTCCAGAATTATCTGTTCTTTCCTCTGTGCCCGTATGGTATACTTGTCTGTAATAATAACTATTGTTGCCGACACATACATAGCACTTACTTTGTGCCAAGCAGAAGTCTATATGCTTTATGCATAACTCATTCAATTCTCACACTTACCGGATGAGGAAAAAAGATACTGTGATTATCCCCATTTAATAGACGAGGAAACTGAGTCACAAAGAAGTTAATTAACATGTTTACTCAGAAAGTTTCCATTCATTCCCAGTCATCCAGGGGAATCAAATTAAAAACACAATGGTCTCATCAGCCTCTCCCTGCTCTCCCCTATCCCCATGTCTACATCAGGCAGATGCACCTAGAGAACAGCTAGATATAAAGCATAACCAGTTGCAACCTGCCTACTCTATACTCAACTTGTATTTTTCTCTCGGGCATCCTCCACACCAATATTCCCCACCTGATTTGGATGATGTGTTAGAAATAGTCCCTAAATCTCTCTGCGTGGTCTTCACATTTCTTGTAGAAAAGGCAGAGCCTCTGTTCATTCCAAGTGTGTACACTTGTTGTAATTAAGGGGAGGCAACACTGGAGCTCGGGAGGAGAGATGGAGGACTGGGAGTTCTGGCACAGAAGACAAATTACCCAAACAAACGCCAGAAGTCCACGAAAAGGCATTACAACACTCTCTTAAGTGACTAACAGTCGGCTAGCAGCTAGCTGTGTAACTGCAAGCAAGTCAGCAATCTCTCTGGTTCTTTCACCTGCAACGAAATAATGGTGGGACTCTATGATTGCCAAGACACTCATCTAGCTGTGGAAGCCTTGTTCTGCTAAGCCATCCCAAGGAGGTTTTTCTGAAGAAAGAAATTTTCGAGACAAAGGAGAAGAGTGATAGATAGGGAATTAGAGCCTCACTGCTTTTTCTTGATGAAAAGAGACCAAATTCACAGCAAATTATCCTACCAACTGACCAGGAAAAAAACTATAGATATAAGCCAGTTATTTATATTTCAGCTTTTTACTAGTGAAAATATTTGCCTATTTGAATTGAAGACTGAATTTGCTTAACTACTGAATTTGCTTAATAGGCTGGCATTAGGAGCTCTAACATGTATCTCTGTAATTTATCATTTTTTATTCTGAATTCAATCATACATTTTGTATAAGTGAAAATGTAAGACATTTTGATGCAAAATTCATAGAGCAGAAGCCCATGAAAATGAAATTAAAATGGAATCCTTTTTCTTTGACATTTAAACTCAATAACTGTAGCGTCAGATGTAGTTCAGAAGCTGCCATTTCGAAGACTTTTTAAGCACTGGACTATGGGCGAGGGGAAGGTTATCTCGGCACCCCTCTCTTCCCCGCCACACCCCAGGCCTTTCCTCTCGGCCTCCTGGCTGGAATGACCTCCCCAGGCACCCCTGCTCCTATTTCCTCTTTGACTTTTCGGGATCCCTTCCCTTTCCCCATTTCTCCACCCATGATAACTCCCAACTTGGCTGTGCCTCTCCCACAAAACTCCAGCTCCCCAGATAGCTCTCCATCCTATTCTCATCAAAACTCAGCAGCCCTGTCCTGCATTTCCCCAGCGCTGCATTCCTAAGAATCTGCACTCTATTGTGGTGGCCTCTTAAAAAATCTAAGTGCTCTGCAGGTGCCTCCGTCAGTCCTTAGAAAAAGAAAGCAGAAGGCAAAGGAGGAGATTACACTGAGCTATTCTGTCTAGGTGAGCCTGCCCCAAAGCCTGGAGGGCAATTCCTGGCACTCACCGTAAAAGGGTTATTAATAAGCAGGAGTAGTTTCAGGGGAGAATACTCAGACATATGCTCATAAATATGAACAAATATTCAAAGAGAGTCACCCAGGCAATGAGCACTAAGATAGCTTGTCATGTAAGAGAAAATTCAAGGAATTAGAAATGTTTAACATGGAAAAGAAGAGACTTAGAATACCAAATATCACACAGGAAGAGGTATTTGATTTGCAGTTTTGACCCCAGAGGGCGAAGTAGGAAGAATATTTAAAAGTAATAGAAAGGCAGATTTCAATTCCACGTAAGAAAAATCTCCTAAAAAGTTAATAAGTGCCTGTTAGTGGAATTGAAACAGGAGGGAAGGGGGCAGGGCGCAACCTTTAAAAGAATGACATAGCCATAGCACGTGACAAAAACTGGTCAGAACCAACTAGGTCCAAGATGGTGGAAGATTCAACTTCCAGTGGACCTTGAGCCTCGTTATATGTTCACTGTAATGCATGAGCTACTGACACACCTACCAACACCGTGACAGTTCCGAGGCCAACCCTAAAAGGCCAAAAAGTGGGCGGTGGCCCAATTCCTGGAAATCCCGCCCCCTCCCCAAAATAGTTGGAATAATCCTCCCACTCATTAGCCTATGAAATTACCCAGCCCATAAAAGCTAACCACGCCATATTTTGGGGCCTCTCGCCTTCTGAGATGGCCCACACGCTGTCTGTGGAGTGTCTTCCTCCCAAGGCCCTTCTCGCCTTTTGAGATGGATCGCATTCTGTCTATGGAATGTGCATCTCTCTAAATAAGTCCACTTCTTACCTATCACTTTGTCTCTCACTGAATTCTTTCTGCTATGAGACGTAAAGAACCTGAGCTTCGTTAAGTCCTGAGACCAGATATGTGATCCTAATTAGAAGACAGTGGGTTCAAGTCCCAATCTGAATTTTGGCTGGGTTCGAGTCCCGACCGGTGCATTCAAGGCCCATCTGAGTTGTGCGGTTTCAGCATGGGCTAGTCTGTGAGGTCAGAAACTTGCCCTGTGCTGCAGATAATCACATAGAGTTAACCAGTCACATTGAGGGATTATTTTTGAAGAGGGAAATGTGTTCAATAGCCATTCATTGAATACTTTCTATGATCAAGCACTGGTCTAGCTTCTGAGGATGTAAAGCTGAGTATGGTATGGTCTCAGTCGGGTAGGAAAATAATATCAACAAGTAACAACGCCACAAGTAATTCATATAACACTGGAGAACAGAATGATAGCCCACTCACTTCTTTTTTTTTTGAAGGTATCTAAACTTTTTTTGGCTCCCTTGGGTCTTCGTTGCTGCGCGCGGGCTTTCTCTAGTTGCGGCGAGTGGGCTTCTCACTGCAGTGGCTTCTCCTGTTACGGAGCACGGGCTCTAGGTGCGTAGACTTCCGTAGTTGTGGCACGCGGGCTGAGTAGTTGTGGCTCACGGGCTCTAGAGCGCAGGTTCAGTAGTTGTGGCGCACGGGCTTAGTTGCTCCGCGGCATGTGGGATCTTCCCAGACCAGGGCTCGAACTTGTGTCCCCTGCGTTGGCAGGTGGATTCCCAACCACTGCGCCACCAGGGAAGTCCCCCACTTATTTTTTATATACTAAAGTTATTTCAGTACCAATCCCCGCCTACCTAAATTCCAGAAATAAGCCTCCTTTAAAGTGTCTCTCCGGTTATTTCTCAGTCTCCTAGGATAAAGCCTTCCTATCTGGCCAACCAGGAAAAGGAGGCTTAGGAACAGAAAACCATGGCAATCCTTGCAGAGCAAGCTCCAGAATTTCAGTCACAGCTGGAGGGGGAAGCTTGCTGGGGAGCTGGTGTGGGATTGGAGGCTACTGGATGAGGCCAATCAGGATATTGGAGGGTGGAAAAAAGAGCTTCAGAATTTAGTGACTGAGTAGATGCAGTTTTGACCTGGAACTGGGCTTGGTACCTGAATCCCAACCCCAAAGAACCTGGTTTGCCCAGAAAATTGGGCCAAGAATGTTGGAATCACAGGGGAGAGGTGTGGACAGGAGAGAGGCACCTGAATGTGGTGAGCTTTGTGTAGCAGACGGTTTCCAAGCCAAAGGTCTGTTTAACCCTCAAATTCCTCCCTTTTGTGAACACTTCTTAATGGCTAACCAAGCAGAAATGTGCTGATGACACCGACCCGCTGAGGAGGGAAAAGAGAGCAGACCACGTCTGAAGGTCTGAGACTGATGAGGACCACACTCTAACTGCAGATGGCAGCACAGCCAGGAGCCCAGGTCCGGGAGCTTTTGCCCCGTGGGTGGTTCCTCACTGCTCTGTCATGTGACTTAACAACCAGATTTTCAGGAGAATCCCCTGGTGGACTTTCTTTATGCATGAGCGTGACTTGCCCAGACTTAGGGAAGTGGAACCGGCCGGGGCAGTCCATTTTCAGTTCCGGAATCTCAATGGTTAACACAATCTCGTGGCCTCTGGCCGTCCCTGAATCACTCTCACCTGCACCTACTCACATCACAACCCAAACGTGAACCGGCAAAGCCAGCATCGCCTCTGCTGGTACGATTTCCCTTTCCAGTCCAGACACGTCTCGTGGGTCAAGATGCCGACCCAGGACAGATGGGATTCCTTTCGGCAGAAGTAACCCCGAGGCTCCTTAGTGATCCTGAAGGGGGATCTCATTTTACTGTTTGCCGTGCAAACAGGATGCCACCTATTTCAAGCACAACAGAATAATACGTCTCACGGAAATGCCAAGAAGTCCTTGAGGGGGGAGAATAGCCTTGATTCTGGAGAAAAGGAAAAAATGTAATAATAATACTACCCCAAAGAAGCCACTTAGAGAAGTCAGATGATTTTCTAACACAGAGAGGCTGAAGTAAAACACCACGACCTAGAATGGATGCCAAAAGGAGGTCCCTTGAAAGAGTCAATATTGTAACATTAATATCCAGATGGCTCTCTCTAGGGCACGCAAACTCTGTTGGAGAAGGAAGCGTGTAGGAGGCAGGGTGAGAAAGGCAGCTTCACACCAGGCACGGAAAGGGAAATATGCATTTAATTTTAAGCTGTCCTCCCGGGCTCCCCACTGCTTGAGCCCACCAGCGAACAGAGGAAGGGAAAACAGTAACATTCTGGGCTGTGTGTGTGTGTGCGTGTGTGTGTGTGTGTGTGTGTGTGTCCTTGTCTCTCTGAACTGTTTGTACGGTTCACCCATGTACCAGGGCAGTGGATTCCAGAGGGGTTCTGCCCAACAGAGGCTGTTCTTCGAGATGTTCATCTGTGTTATTGCTGGGGGATGAGGAGATGTCCTGTGATCAAACTATTTCAGAAGTACTGGATTTATCAAAATTTTAACTATTTGTTTACTGCAGAGTTCTTAGACTGATTTAACCTGTTAGCGTACATCATGACTTTTCAAACAGGGAAATACGTGGCATTTCTCAAATTTAGATGAAAAGGTACTTTTCATGGAGTGCTTTCTGGATCTAGTGTTCTAGAAAATGCTGCTGTGGAAACTTTCAGAAGCAGTTCTCTTCCCCTGTATCTGATCTGTCATTCAGTCTCGAGATCTGTCTCGCGGCCGCCCCACCCCCATACCTTGATCCCAGCAGCAGCCTCCTGGCTGGGCAGCCTGGGGCAGCTTCTTCAACCCAAATTCTATCCGGTACACTCCCCACCGCCTTATCTGACCAAGCCCAGCCTAACTCCTCCATCTGCCTTTGAGAGCCCACAAAATCTGCACCAATTTACCTTTACTCTTACCCAAAATAAGAACGAACATTTCTTGAGTGCTACGTGCACAGAACTGTTCTCACTTTACTTCTAGTGGCTCGTTCAATTCCTGCCCCACACTGCCCCCGCCACGACCTCTTCTAAAACCTGACAAATGGGAAAACCCAGATACAGAGCAGTTCATGAACCAAGGTAGGAAACTCTGCAATCCAGCTGCCGGACCAAGGCTCGCTCACAGCCCCGCGCTGCTTGCCTCTGCATCCGCCTCCCTGTCTCTGCTTCTCAGGAAGCCTTCCCAGCTGGAGGGCTCTCTCTCCCGGGCCTCGTTCCATTCCATATGATGGATGAAAGTGGGTCCGACCTTGGAGGCTCTAGTTAAGCCCTGTTGAGGAGTTGGGACTTTGTCCTGAGGTCAACAGGGAGCCATTAGAGGACTGAGGGAAGTGGGTGACAGCATTCAGTTTGTACCGTGGATGGCTCGCTCCGGAGAAAGAGGAGAAAATAGACTGGGCTGTCTGACAAAATCAGAGAAAGCTAGAGAATAAGGCTAACACACACAGCCTGTAAATGAATGAATCATTCTCTCATCCCCATGCGTGCCCGCTCTCATCGCCCCCATTTCATAAGTGAAGACACTAGGGTATAGAGCAATCAAGGAACTTGCCTCACGTTACCCAGCTAGAGAGTGCTAAAACCAGGATTTGAGCTGAAACTGTTTATTTCTAAAGAGATTCTCTCTTACTAGTTCCCAAGTGAGCCTTACTGCCTCTCCTGACAGTTTTTATACTATTCTTTAAACTTTTCTCCGTGCTCACAATATTCTGTGACTGTTTCTAAGCGGGCAGGAAGGGGGCAGGTGGGTTCCGGTGAACCTGCAAGAAGCTGCTGCAGGTGACCCCTCGGGATGCCCTCATGAAGTCCTGAACTCAGGCAGAGGCTGGGAAGATGCAGACGAGTGGACAGATTTGAGAACAAACCAGGAGGGAGACCCCACAGGGACTGAGGTTGAAAGAGGTGTGAGGAGAAGAAGGGAGGGAGAAGAAAGAATCAACCTCAGAGGTCAGGCTGGAAAATTGGGGGCCTCTCAGCTCTCACTGCCTTGTGCAGGGGTCGCTACAGCGGCCTCCTGTCTGGGCCACCTGGCTCCCCGTTCTTCAACCGAAATTCTACTCTGGATGGCCAGTAGGCACATGAACAGATGCTCAACATCGCTAATCATTAGAGAAATGCAAATCAAAACTACAATGAGGTACCACCTCACAGCAGTCATAATGGCCATCATTAAAAAGTCTACAAATAACAAATGCTGGAGAGGGTGTGGAGAAAAGGGAACCCTCCTACACTGTTGGTGGGAATGTAAGTTGGTACAGCCACTGTGGAAAACAGTGTGGAGGTTCCTCAGAAAACTAAAAATAGAATTACCATATGATCCAGCTATCCCACTCCTGGGCATATACCCGGACAAAACTATAATTCAAAAAGATACATGAGGGACTTCCCTGGTGGCACAGTGGTTAAGAATCTACCTGCCAATGCAGGGGATGTGGGTTCAAGCCCTGGTCCGGGAAGATCCCACGTGCCACGGAGCAACTAAGCCTGTGTGCCACAACTACTGAGCCTGTGTGCCGCAACTACTGAAGCCTGCGCGCCTAGAGCCCGTGCTCCGCAAGAAGCCACCGCAATGAGAAGCCCGCGCACCACAAGGAAGGGTAGCCCCCCAACTCACCTCAACTAGAGAAAGCCCGCGCGCAGCAAGGAAGACCCAAGATAGCCATAAATACATAAATACAAAAATAAATAAATACATAAATAAATAAATTTATTTTAAAAAAAAAGATACATGAACCCTTATGTTCATAGCAGCACTATTCACAATAGACAAGACATGGAAACAACCTAAGTGTCCATGGACAGATGAATGGATACAGAAGATGTGGTACATATATACAATGGAATATTACTCAGCCATAAAAAAGAATGAAATAATGCCATTTGCAGCCACATGATTGCAACTAGAGATTATCATACTAAGTGAATTAAGTCAGAAAGAGAAAGACAAATACCATATGATACTGCTTATATGTGAAATCTAAAATACAGCACAAATGAACCTATCTATGAAACAAAAACAGACTCACAGGCATAGAGAACAGACTTGTGGTTGCCAAGGGGTGGAGGCAGGGAAGGACTGGGAGTTTGGGGTTGGCAGAGGCAAACTATTATATATAGGATGGACAAACAACAAGGTCCTACTGTATAGCACAGGGAACTATATTTAATATCCAGTGATAAACCATAATGGAAAAGAATATTAAAAAGAGAATGTCTCTATGTGCATAACTGAGTCACTTTGCTGTACAGCAGAGATTGGCACCACATTGTAAATCAACTATACTGCAATTAAAAATATATATATATCACACACACACACACAAAAAAATTGTATTCTGCACGCAACTGACAGCCTTTTCTTTACCAAATATGAGTCAACTATGAGTATTTACAACATGTCCCCTTATTTTTTTTCTTTTTAACAGAAACCGAAATTACCAGGAAGCCTATATTGTATGCCATGCACAGTGCTAGCAGTTAGAGAGGATGTGTGGAGACATGGATAAAAGTACTAAAAAAAAAAAAAAATCTGCCTTATTGATAGCCTAGCAGATCCATGGGAGACATGGTTTCCTACTTATGACTTGAAGGAAAAGGGAGTTTTCTCTGCCCCCAAATATCTCCCTATTGATGCCTGAAATCCTCCATTTGAGTCCATAGAACCTCCAAACAGGAGACCTTGGAGCTCATGGAATCAAATATTCTAATTATTCATATGAGGAAACGGGACCCAGAGAGATTATAGGATTTGTCCAGCATCACCCAGATTGGTACTGGACCCAGATTTAGAGTACCTGAATTCCCTTGATGTTCTCTCTCTAGAAGCTTCTTGGATAATGGAAGGAGAGGCAATACTTTGACATTCCCAGGACCTTGGAGTGAATTCCTGAGAGGCTTTCCTCTGTTCCCAAAAGAAAGTTTGCACAGGAAACTGCTTAAGAGGCCGCCGATATTTCACCAGAAGAATTCCTTTCTCCACAGCAAGCAGCTAGGACGGTGCTCCTGGTTCTTCTCCAGGTTGCGAAGGGACGTTGTCCTCGAGGACACCACTGACCCCTCTGCTCAACCATTTGGAGAACAGTCTGCAGGCCTCCTTTCAAAGCCTAGGAGTCCAGCTATGCCTTTGCCCAAGCAGATGGGCCCCAGTCCTCGAATCATAAATCTTTAGCAAGGAGGGATCTCTATCTAGCCCAGATCCCTGCCTGGAGATAAGATTTTATTATCCCTAATTTTGCAGATAAGGGCCTGAATCCCAGAGAGGTTAACCGACTTGCCCAAGGTCATATCTCGAGTAATTAGAACAGTCACTTAAGGCTATTACCTACTTAGAATCCTAGTGGCATAGAATGTCAGTGCTGAAAGTGATCTTAGAAGTACAGGGACCATATTTTCAGAACCCAAAACTAGGACATTTAGTCTGGCAAACCCAAGTGTACTTACGGGGACAGCAAACAGATTATTTGAATTGGTGATGCCCCAGAAAAGAGGGGTTTATGGCTGTGGTTCTCAGAGATCGTCCAGTCCAATCCCCTTCATTTCACAGTGAAGGCAACTGAAGCCCAAAGAGGCTCAGTGACTTGCCGGAGGTCGTAGGCAGAAATGTTTGCTGTTTTCTCAACTCTGAAGGTTGAGTCAACAGGGTGTGGGTGGGAGGAATAAAGAAGGGGCCATTGTTGCAGGCGGCTTGCCCTCCAGTGGACTGACCTGACTCCACAGTGCCTGCTTTAATCCGGGGTGGGTGTGGCTGTCCCCTACACACCAGAGAAATAACATTGGAAGCCAGATAAATCTCGGGGTCTTGAGCTCTTCCAGATTTAGGCAGCGAGGCCGAAAGGAATCTGGAAAACTAAAAGTCCGTTTCCTTCAGGGGGTGGCGTTCTGTGGAAAGGAGATGTGATTTTCTGGGGTTTCCTTTGTTTTTTCCTCCCAGAAACAAGGTGTTAAAATGACAAGATATAAACTAATCACTCCTCTGGCTTTCTAAATTCTGGTGTAAATCAAAGAAACAAGTCAAGTTGACAAGTATTTAATAAGGATCTGCATAAGCCCTGTCATGAGCTAGGCACTGTAAATATGTATTATTACATCTTCAATTTGCCCCTAACCCTTGCCTCGTGCACTGTGTGACCTCATTTTATATTTAGTAGGAGAAAAGGAGACCAAAAAACCAGCTCAAGGGCTCAGGGTGAGTCCATTCCCAGACAGTTCCTTTAGCCTGGAGGCCCCCAATCTCTAGATCAACACTCCTTCCCACATTAAAAAGTGCATTTCATCGTGCCCTCTTAACACTGTGGAGTCTAAATTAGGACTCCAAGTAGCAGATGGACCCCTTCCAAGAGTCTGCCTAGCCTCTCCTCTATGCAAATGCAGAACTACTCTGCTGATGGAGAAATTGCTTCCCGGAAAACCAGTTTCCTCCTTATTGTCCTACAGGCTGCTGGGAGACCCCCTGCTGTGTAGGATGGGCTCCCAGCTCATTTATTCCTCCCCCCCACCCCCAGAAAGAGGAATTGCCGCAAACACACGCCACTCAGACTGAGATTTAGGAGACGATTTTGAATGGGAGCTGTGTTCCCACTCCCCAGTTTAGAAATTGTTTTCCTGATGCTTATTTTCCAGTGTTCCAGTTGCTTTGCACCCTCCGAAGCCCTGGAGCCAGCGTTCTCAAAGTGTCACCGCCCTCGATCCACCCGCTATTGTCGGGGTTCAACAAGTATTTCATTCATTACTTCGTTCATTCATTTCCTATGAGTTTGTTTCCAAAGAACCGTAACCTGCCATTCAAGCCCACCCTCTATTCCACTG
This sequence comes from Balaenoptera physalus, assembly GCF_965194825.1. NCBI lineage: Eukaryota > Metazoa > Chordata > Mammalia > Artiodactyla > Balaenopteridae > Balaenoptera > Balaenoptera physalus. The sequence continues at coordinate 5,754,959 of NC_138889.1, forward strand.
GCAAACAGTCAAGACGGAGGTGAATGGCCGGCCTCCACAATGGGCTCCCCAACTCTGTCCAAATGAGAGCACGTTTCCTTGTCCACCATTCACCCCAGCCTTCAATCCTGCCTTGGTGAAACCAAATGACGGTGAACTTGAGAAGAGCTAATAAAAACCTGATCTCCCAGATAGCAGCTTCTTTAATTATTTAAAGAAAGGGACAGTCGGTTTAAAAACCCTTCCTGTTCCAGTTCTTTTGTTAAAACCTCTCTTAGAGTCAGTGACAGGTTGTGGAGCTGAGAGCGGGAAGGGGCTGGCCCTGGGGAGGGGGTCCAGCAGGAAAGATGCTTTCTGGATGTAAAGGAAGGGTGATGCAAAAGACCCTTTGTTTACAGGGCAGTTATGCACACGGTTTCTCTGACAACCAAAAATGCCAGCAAGGACACCTTATGTATTTTAAAGAGCAGATTGGAGAAGGCCAAGAGAACAGTCAAGTGTAACTTCTATGGGAACTTGCTGGTTCCTGTGAATATAACAGAGGAAGCATGACCTTTGGAAGCAGATTTAAGGACTGGCTCTGCCACTGACTAGTTGTGTGACATGCGATGGGTTATTTAACTTCTGTAACCTTTGGTTTCCTCACCTATAAAACAGACCTCATAATAGCTACTCTGTAGAGGTGATCTGAGGATGAGATGGGAACGGCTTAGGGCGCACCTGATATATAGTAAAGGCACCGTAAATGTTATCTTAATCATGAATAGGGCACTCCGTGAATTGGGAAGAAGAAAGTCAACAGAGTGACTAAGTGGACTGTTCTAATACTGTTTCTGGGGAATTTGTTTCCTTGCTGGACTTCGTACCCTGGAATATGCATTTGAATTCCTCACCCAAATTTAATAAATATGTACTTCATAAGGATGAGACGCTTCATTCAGTGGAAACTCTGGGTCTTTCAATCTGAGGTCACAAAAGGAAATTCGGGTGGAGAGCTGGACAGTCATATGCTTTCTCAGTAGATGTGGGGAGCCTGGAGTCAGCTGCTGTTCCTTCCTTAAAAGATGGGGCTTCCCTGGTGGTGCAGTGGTTGAGAATCTGCCTGCCAATGCAGGGGACACGGGTTCGAGCCCTGGTCTGGGAGGATCCCACATGCCGCGGAGCAACTAAGCCTGTGGGCCACAATTACTCAGCCTGTGCGTCTGGAGCCTGTGCTCCGCAACAAGAGAGGCCACGACAGTGAGGGGCCTGCGCACCGCAATGAGGAGTGGCCCCCGCTTGCCGCAACTAGAGAAAGCCCTCGCACGGAAGCGAAGACCCAACACAGCCAAAAATAAAAATAATAAAATAAATAAATTTATTAAAAAAAAAAAAAAGATGAAGTACCAGCCAGGGGAAATAGGGGAGAGGGCTGGTGGGAGGGTACAGACTAAGGAAGCAGGAACAGGAGAATAAGCAAGGAGAGGGAGAAAACAGAAGCCTGCTTCCCAGTCGAATCAACAGCCGCCTTCCTCGTCTCTTTCCTGAGCTTTATGGCTGCAGCGGACTCATGTCAGCAACGCTTGTGACAGCCCCTGCCTGGGCAAGGCAGTGCCCAGTACTGTAGAAAGTGACGGGAGGATGAATTTTACTTACTAACACCATGTGCGAGGCACCTTTCTAAGAACGGTATAAACATGAACTTAGTTAATCTTCAAAACAACTCACAAAGATGGGTAACTTATTATCCCTATTTTACAGCTGAGGAAACTGAAGCCTGACTGTAATCGCTACATTTATCAAGTATTTACGATGTGGCAGGGTCTTGATGTATCTTAAACACAGTCCTCAGGACCCTATAAAATGGAGTTATTATTACTCCGTTTATTATTACTCGTCTTTTACAGATGAAGAGCTGAAGCTCACGGAGGCCAGGGACTTGCTTGCGGTCACGCAGATGCTAAGTGGTCTGACCCCGCCGCTCCACGCACCCCCTGGACCCCCAGGACACGCTCGCTATGCTCAGGAGGCTCACATGAGACCAGGGATGATGGCTCCATCTAAGACAGACGCAGGTGCCATCAAAGTGTAGCAAGAATGCCCTAAGTCCTATCCTTCCTCCCCTTTCCCCTCACCACCCCCTTGTAGGATTGCAGCCCCCGTCTTGCTGTGGGAGGCAGGGTTGGGGGGGAATGGAAATAATCAGACTTACAGAAAACCTTGAAGTGAGAGTCTCTCTCCTCCTCCCAAAATTGCCCTCTGTCCTGGAAGTTTAATGACAGACATTCCATTCCGTTGCTGTCACCACTGTGACCCCAGCCCCTCGCTCCCCACCCCAGGCTTTCTCTGCCCTTACGCTCCCTTTATCCCAAAGTCCACGAGATTAAAAAATAATCATCTGGGGCTTCCCTGGTGGCACAGTGGTTAAGAATCTGCCTGCCAATGCAGGGGACACGGGTTCGAGTCCTGGTCCGGGAAGATCCCACATGCCGTGGAGCAACTAAGCCCGTGCACCACAACTACTGAGCCTGTGTTCTAGAGCCCATGAGCCACAACTACTGAGCCCACGTGCCGCAACTACTGAAGCCCGCACTCCTAGAGCCCGTGCTCCACAACAAGAGGAGCCACCTCAGTGAGAAGCCTGCGCACCTCAACAAAGAGTAGCCCCCGCTCGCTGCAACTAGAGAAAGCCCGTGCGCAGCAACAAAGACCCAATGCAGCCAAAAATAAATAAATAAAATAAATAAATTTATAAAAAAAATAAAAAATAAAAAATAAAAAAATAATAATCATCTGGCCGCAAGCCGCAACTAAGGAGCCCGCCAGCCACAACTAAGGAGCCCGCCAGCCGCAACTAAGGAGCCCGCCAGCCGCAACTAAGGAGCCCGCCAGCCGCAACTAAGGAGCACGCCAGCCGCAACTAAGGAGCACGCCAGCCGCAACTAAGGAGCCCGCCAGCCGCAACTAAGGAGCCCGCCAGCCGCAACTAAGGAGCCCGCCAGCCGCAACTAAGGAGCACGCCAGCCGCAACTAAGGAGCCCGCCAGCCGCAACTAAGGAGCACCCCTGCCATAACGAAGACCTGGAGCAGCCAAATAAATAAAATAAATAAATTAAATAAATATTAAAAAAATAAAAAAATACTCATTTGGGAAGGGAAGGGATCTCAATGAGTCAAGAGAGACAGGAGGAGAGCGGTGGCTGGGAAGGGTGAGAGGGTGGGGAGCCAGGGACCAGAGGCGCGCTCCCTGGGAGACAGCCAACCCAAGGAGGGTGAGGCCACAGCTCACGCTCTGTGGGCCGACTGCAGCCTGGCTTCCAGAGCTGGAGCTGGGGGCCTGCACTGGCAGGTGCCTTCTCCAAGGCAGAATGCTCCTCAGTCATGAGGCAGGAAGGGTGAGAGGACGGCCAGGGTCTCCAGGTTGGGCGGTGGTACCTCTCGCGCTCTCTTCCCCTCATGCAGTAACTAGAGGTCCCAAGTCTGGCCCATGCTGCTTGCAAGCCTCGCCCTTTGTCCATTCTGCAGGGGCTGAGGCAAACCTGGCCCAGCAGGTTGGTGCTGGGGCGGGGCCCTGAGACTGACCTGACCCAGGGCAGTTGCTACCCAAAACAGCCAGAGTGCAGCCATAAATCACGCCTCACCTGCTGTTTACATTCCCTTCCCCCAACGCAGGGGCTTGGGTCCTTCTGGGTGGGACTGGGAGGCGGAGCCTCTTAGCCAAGGCTTGGGGAGGATGAATTCAGACGATGGGAAAAAAGATGGCACACAGCAGAAGGTGGGGAATTAGCAGGGAGTAACCAGTCTGGGACAATTGCCTAGAATAAACACTATTGTCTGCCACAGGCTTTTCTGTGCCAGCCAGGGCCTGCTGAGCTGACCGTGCTTAAAGGGCCAGTTGCCATGTTCACAGAGGCAAGCTGAGATCGGTCCTGGAGGAGCTGATGGTCGCAGTGAACCTGAGGGCGGGAGCTTGTGGGAGCAGGAAGAGTCAGGAGATGGGGAGGAAGTCACAAGGCACAGCGTGGTCCAGGAGGAAGGCTAAGAGTCAGGCTTGGTGACAGAGCATTCTGACCCCAGGCTGGCTGCCTGGCATCATCTCGGATTGTTCAGTTTAAAAGAATGAGACACGACCAGAAACCTGGCAGCCTCTCTAGATGTTTGGGGCTGGACTTGCCATGTGCCCGCTGCTTTCTCATGCCCGGGAATTCACTTGCTGCTCCGTTTGCCCCTGTGATCCCTCCCAGATTTCATCCTCCTCCCAAGTGCTATTCTTTTCTACCACAGGAAACTTGCATCCTTCTATTCTTATCTTCATTCCTCTGAAACCCAAACTGTGAAGACAAAAGATTTAACCATATTAAAATCCACACTTTACCCTCATTTTAACCACAGTGATGTAATCCATCTCCTACTTCCTGAGGGAGGATTTATGGCCTCCTTCTCCCTCTCCTTGAGTGTTGGGAAACTATTACCTGGATTCAAGACCCATTAACGATGGTGCTGTGGTTACCTGGAAGGAGATCTGCAGGAAATAGCCATCCTGATCTGAATAGGGACTGGTTTGTCTTCTGGCAAACTGGTCCCACCTCACCCCCGCCCCGCCCTGAGGATATTTTAATTCAGGACCGGTAACAAGGATGTCCTCGAGCAAAGAGGTTTCTTGACCGCAGTCAGTCAGGTGGGAGTTCATGTGGAGGAAAGAGGGGTGTTCTCTAAGGGAGAACCAAGGAGATCTATCTGTATTGTAAGAAGGAGTAAGGCAGAGAGAAAGCAAGACAGGAAGAACAGAAGAAAGAAAGAAAGAGGAAGGGAGGGAAGGAAGGAAAGAAGGGAGGGAGGGAGGGAAGGAAGAAGGAAAGGAAGAAAAGGAAGGAAGGATGGAAGGAAGGAAAGAAAGAAAAAAAGAAAGAGGCAATGGGGAAGAATAAAGAGTAAACACAGAGTAATAAAGCAGGGGTAGCTGGGTGCCACATGATTCTAACTTGTCTGCCTTTTTTCAAGCTACAGCTTTCACCTGAGAGGTAGTTACAGATGAACAGGAACTAAACAGGGCAGAAGAAAATCATGGGGGCAGGGCTTGGGGGGAGGGCATGGTCAAAACAGTGGGGTTAGACTTCCTTTTACTTATTTCCAGCCAAAGAACAATCAGTAAAACCCTCGATGTTTCCTTTCAGGAAATATATAGGCCTTGCTCTGTTTCAGCTTCTTCTTTGCATCTCTTCATGGGAAAGGCAGCCTGAATGCATGCTCCTGTCTTCCTTGAAGGCAAGGGCCCACCTGCCTAGCCTAATACATCGCATACAAGCAATTAATGAACATTTCTAACTTGAAGACTGCCTGGCTGGCTGGGCTCTTTGGCTTCACAGCAGCCTCTGTTACGACATTCCCTGGCAGATGCTCTCGGACACCGTAGCCATGTCTAATCTGGAAGTTCGTGGCAGGAGTAACAGGCTCATTAAACCTCTTTGCAGTTTCCCACCTACCAGGGTAGGTACCACCAGCCCAGAGGCCAGCACCGAGGCACCAAAAGCAACTTCAGAGTTTTTGCCATAAGTTCTGGCAGAAGCAGCTTCCCAAAGGACCTACATCGTGCTGGTTATCGTACTAAAGTTCTGCTCTAAAAGGAGGAAACTAAATATGGTGTCTGATGCCCCAAAAGGCTCTTGGAAAAGTTTTTGCTGCCAGAAATGGGTCTTTCCTTGAGGACAGTACTCAGCCAATCAGAGTTTTTTCTGATGATGTAATGTTCTGCCAACAAGCTTTATTGGTGGGAAAGCTCTTGGGTGTTTTGAGGGTGTAGAGTTTCCACTGCAGCTCAGGGAAAATCGTCTGTGGCTTCCTTTAAGGTTCTACAGAATTCCATTGTGCTTATATTTCCAACCAAGCTGAGTTTATATTTGGTACTTGTTAAAAATTTGGGAAATTGAGAAACTTTCCTTTTCCTATGATGTCAAAAGCTGCTGATTTCTCAGCGGTTGCTATTTCCCTGGACACAGCTTCGGCAGAGGGCTTAGGAAGTTGCCCAGCAGACCATCAGTATATGACAGTGGGTAGAAGATGATGTCACCACAAGTTAGGTTGTAGAAAGGCATCTCTTGGCTGGAGAGGACGTTAGTGAACAGGCTGCACGTGAACATATTCCCATCGGATGAATTCGCAGGCACGCACGTGCCTCAAGTCCGCTCCGCACAGAGATGCAGCACTAAAAATAGCCCAAAGCTCATTTCCCTCCTTTCCAATGTGTTGTCCCCAGCTCTCCTAGACAGAGCCCCTGCTGTCTGCCAGCCTGGGCTGGAATTAGCACACCAGTGTCTATGCTGGAGGCTGACGCTCTACAGTTTACCTTGAGCAGCAGTGGAGTTCCTCGGTTACCTGCATCCAGGAGACTGGGAGCGCCCACCCTGAACCACAGGTTGAAAGGATGTCACCGACAGACTCACTGTCTCTGTTATTTCAGACAGCAGGCTGTTCCTGCCACTACCGCCTCTCCACGGGGTCCCAGCCTTCCCCCCCCCGCCACCCCCCCCACCGGCGATAATCGGCTCCACCCTCACCTCATCCGGGAAAGCTCAGAGGAGCTCCACCTTGCTTTACCCTCCCCTCCCTTCAGTCAATTCCCTCTCCCAGCTTTTATCCTTGTCACCCATCTTCCCAAATACGTGACACTTAATTACGATGTGTCAAGCTGTGTTAGTGACTCATGAGTATGTTTATGTATCTCAGCCCTTCAAGCTTCTGTGTACTGACTGTATTACTCCCCACCCCGCTGTAACATAGTAGAAACAGTGCTGGGCTTGGACTTGAATGCCCTGGGAATAAAAACTGGGATAATAATACTTATATTATTATTATGTAGGGATTTGCTAAAATTAAATGAGATGATATATACTTAACACATCAGAGGAGCTTGGTAAATAATAGTTGAATCTGAATCCTAGAATGTAAACTCTATAGGAATTCTCCATATATATATATATATATATATTTCCCCCAATGCCTAGTCTCTCTGAGGATAGAGACACTTAATAAATACCAGCTGGCATACCTTGATTTTTATCTTATTTATTTATTTATTTATGGCCAAGCCACGCAGCCTGTGGGATTCCAGTTCCCCAAGCAGGGATCGAACCCAGGCCCTTGGCAGTGAAATCGTGGAGTCCTAACCACTGGACCACCAGGGAATTCCCATACCTTGATTTTTAGGATACCTTTTTGGATCAGTCATCCTCTGCAAATGGGTGATTTGGGGCATCAACAAGTTACAATGACAATGAGTTAACACCGTTTGATAATTAAGCATCTGTATGCAATGGTCCCCATAGTTCGGGAAGGGGACAGTCAACTACTTTCGGTGGCATATTCAGGACCAAGACAGGCAAAACTGCAATAGGCACATTGTGATGCGCTTACTTGTCACGACAAAGGATCTTTCTCCAGCTACTTCCTCCTACTCTTCTGATGCATTCTTACTTTCAGCTGACACTCAGCTAATTAATTCCCAGGGAGGTGTTAAGAGATAAGGCATGACTGATAAGGCATTAGTTGATAAAGGCTTGAGAACCCAGCCTGACTTGTTTTGCTAGACCTCCTATCACACCTGCAAAGTGGCTTCTAAAACATTGAAAACCCTTTGCAGTCTCAAAGGAAACATTTTACTTGGGGTCATAGCGGAGGGAGGGGCAGTGAGAGATGCTGATCATCCCTAAGGCCTGCCATGTTGTGGCAGCTCAGATGCGGAGGGAGGTTTTCTCAGCCAGGTATGGTAGGTGAGACCTTGCCTCCTAACCTGTCCCTTCTGGCCCTTCCGGGCATCCCTTACTTGCTGCCAGGAGGCCAAATCACACTGACTCAGTTTGCTGGGCTTCTCTCTGCCTCGCAATCACCTCACTTCTCAGCAGCTTCTGGAAGGGTTACTTTCAGAAATCTGACCATTCCAGACAAGCCCCGCCCACTGCTCTTACTCCTTGAGTCCCATCCGGGGACACCTTTTCTGAAAGGCTACCTGGTCTTGCACATGGTTCTCATTCTCTTAGCAGGGTCCCTGCACGACCCTGGGGTGAGATGCCCTCGGCACCTTATTCGCATCACACTAATCCAAGGTCTGCAAAGTTGCTGGATGGGTAGATACCCACACGCACCTCATTTTTCGATTACATTGGGTCACTTAAACATTGCTTTCTTTGGTCCTCACTAGAACCATATGAGAATTTGGAATCTTTGATTCTTAATCCAGAGCTTTCCTTCCACACCGTGCTGTCCTGAGCACTCAAGCCCAGGCATTCATGCACAATGGATACATTCAGCTAAAGAAGTAAAAACAACCAAAAAACAAACAAACAAAAAAGCTAACGTTTTAAAAAAAGGTTCTCTGCGTCTTAAAATATCTTTCAAGGAGACAAAACATGGGATTTTCACCCAAGGTATTCAATAAACCAATAGCAGTAGCTTGGTAAATAATGGTCACTCGGCCAGTCTAGGTGTTTTCTCCCACCCTACTTCTCTGTGTCAGTAACTGGTGATACCTAGCCACATGGACGTTGTTGTTGGGTGAGTGGAAGAACCTACCTACAAGGTGAATAACCCCTTTACAAGGCTGTCTCGGAAAAGCTTTTCTGAATTGTTGGGCAAGTTCTGTTAGTAGATATGCATCCAGCCTCACCAAACCTGCTTTGCTTCAGGTACTGATGCCTTCTATCCATGGGCCCAACTCTGCTCCATCCCGAAGCCAATGCAGACCAAGTCAGGCAGGAGAGAAGCTGCCTCATCTATAGATCTTTCTGTCCTACCCCTTTATCAGAAGTGAAGCCCTGGGCAACCATGTACGCTCAAAGCTGCGGTCATCCTTTCTCCTTTATTCTTGCCTACGATGACTATTTTCCTTGCTTTCCGCATAGATATTTCAGTTCTCCTTCTCGGGTGGCACTTGTTGTGAAGCCCTGTGCCTTAGTAGGACCCCAGTCACAGTCTCTCTTGCTAGAAACTTTTGGGGAGCTGCACCCTCCTCTCACCATGCCCAGCTGCTTGCTGGGGTCCTGATCCAACCGTTCAGATCCCCTGGAGTCACTGCTGCCTTCCCGATGTCAGCCATCTATCCCCACCGTCTCCACAGCCTGCCCCACTCTATGTCTGGAATGATGCCTGATTCAGCCTTCAGTTTTCCATGTAGCCCTGGTCCCTAATTTAGACTGTGGGATCTTCTTGCAGGCCAGGGTACTGCTGAGTTGGTTTCTGTTGTCTGTCTTACGAATGTCCCTTTAAATCAAACAGATGACAAGTCACAACCTGCAGTTTCTTGAGAGTATGAACCAAATGGTAGGGCACATTTGAAGGGAGTTGCTCAAATTCCACTTCCATCCCCACCCCACATTCTTGGCTTTTTATTCCGACATTAATTCCCACCTTGGGCACTGCCCAGATCTGGCAGTCTTCCTAACTTTTTCCATCCTGCTTGGACCAGCTCTCCTCCCCAGTTTCTAGCCAGCGCACGCTTCTGCCTGGTATTTCCATGGTCTACGGGGAGAGGTCCATGTTCTGCCTCCTAGTGCCTCAGAACTCCTCATTCTTTCTCCTGGCCAGCCCTTTCCCGTCTCAGTCCTGTCTTCCCTCTCTCCACTCGAACTACGGTTGAGACTTAACTTTATGCATTAAAGAGCTAGGAGGGGGAAGAGGACACCTTTAGTCTTGGCCTCATCTTTTCCCAGTTTCCTCTCCCTTCCTCACAGCCAAGGCCATTGTTGACTATTTTAAAAACTGTAGCAAGCATGCAACCATTTATTCTGTTGTGCATGTATTTTTAAAAATCAGTTTTAAAGTCAGTTATTTACTTGTGATGCTTTAAATTTTGGGTTTTGGATGAGAAAAACGTAATCACCATATGTGTATGTGGCAGAGGCAGTGCTCACTTAGTATACCCCATATACTTCCCCAGTTGCCCAGCCTCCCGTGCAGGTAGGTGAGGGCTATGCGCAAGCTCTGACAGGTCAACTAGAAATGGAAATGTCTTCTCTACCTCTCCTTTCCCCTGCGTTGACCTTGAGACCTGCAAGCTGAGATGGATCCCTGGGCCACACCTGATGGACAGATGTCCCCACTGACCCACACTGGATTTTACATGCATAAGATATCCACCTCTGGTGTGTTAAGGCACTGAGATTTTAGGGCTTTGTTTGTCATCACAGCATAACTTGACATCTCTCTGACCTATGCAAGTGTGGAGGTTTATTCCTGCCACCACCTAAGAATTGCCTTTATTTTTCTGCCGAGCAGCATGTGGGATCTTAGTTCCCCAACCAGGGACCGAATCCACGTCCCCTGCGTTGGAAGCGTGGAGTCTTAACCACTGGACCACCAGGGAAGTCCCAAGAATTGCTTTTTAAACAGCTTAAAATGTATATAAATCATATGTGTTGATCATGGAAAATTAGAAAATACAAATAAACAGAATAGAAGAAAATAAAAATCATCTATAATCCTACTAGCCAGAGATAAATACTGGTAACATTCTGGTGTCCGTAGTTCCTGTTTTTTCTAAGTCTGTATAAATATATATTTATTTATTATTCTGGAATCTACTTTTTTTTTTTTTTTGACAATGGTATGGATCTCATTTATTTAAAACACTATTTCTCACCTTTCTCAAATTGAAGACTGTGAAAAATAAAAGCTGTGCCTTACTGAGCTGTCGTTAACCTGGGAGCGGTGCCGGGCGCGTCCGCACTCCCGCCCCCTGTGTCCTCAGCTCCTCCTGGCAGCGCCCAGCCCGCCCACCTCACTTTACAAAACAGTCCTGAAGCTGAATCCCATAAAGCTATTGTTCACGACATTTACATTAGAAAAAGAGAGCTGGGTGTGGGAAAGCCAGGTGTGCTGTTCCCTTTAAGTAAAGTTTGCTCCACAGTTGGGCCATCTTCGCTTCCTCAAGGCGAAACAGCAGATGAACCCAAAGGGGCACAAGACGACGGCCAGGAAGATGCCCAGGAAGGTGAAGGAGTCCTCCGGAGCCCCGACCCTGCAGACAGGGCAGCCTCCAACGACAACGACGGAACCGGCACGGTGCCGGCTGACGTTTCCACTGTGGATGTGGCAGACCCTGGGGTGGTGGTGGGGTAACCCTGTGACGAGGTCGGGGGAGGGCGCCGTAGCCGTGCGGGCCGCACGCGAAGTCGCCCTGGCCGGCCTCCGGGTGGTAGGCGGGCGGCCGCTCCTGCAGTCGGGGCCTGTGGTCCAGGGCGGGCGGCTCCCGCTCGCGCTCGGACTCGGCTCCGGCTCGGACTCGCGGGGACGCCCAGACGCCCGGCGGCGGGGCTGGGCCCCCTGGAGGCGGCCGCCGCGGGCTTACCCCCCGCGCCTCCCCACGCCTGGAATCTACTTTTTCACTTGACAAAATATCCTGCAGATTTCCCCAAAGCAATACATGTGATTCTAGAACACACTCTGTAATCATTGGGTAGCCTTGCATTATGGCTGTATCATAATTTATATACTGCTGGAGTCTTATCTTCCTCTGCCTAAACTGCTTTCAGTAACATTGCTGCTCCTTTTCCACGTATTTTATCCCTTCCCACTCACCGAATGACTCTTAATCATCTACATATATAGAATGCAAATGAGACCTTCCAAAAATAACTAAAGTGGCCGTGAAATTCACAAAGTGATATTTTCGGATGGGGAAGGAAGAAGCAAAGTTTTTGTAACGTATTTATCCCTTTGATGATTATTATTGTCATTATTATTCTTATTTGCTTGGGAAATCTTAGTTTTTATTCTCTGAGTAGTAACAAATGACTTGGAGGGGACAAAGGAGATGTCAGGATGGGTAGCAAGAGGAAGATTTTAAGTTAGGGTTAGGTGTGGCTGCAAGAAAAAAAGCCACAACAAACTCAAAACTAACAGTAGCTTAAGTGAGCAGAAGTTGATGTCACTCATATAAACGTCTGGGGACTTCCCTGGCAGTGGGAAGGCTTCACGCTTCCACTGCAGAGGGCGACGGTTTGATCCCTGGTCAGGGAACTAAGATCCTGCATGCCGCGTGGCGTAGCCAAAAGGAAAAGTTTTAAAATAAAAAAGGAAACGTCTGGAGGTAGGCACTCTGATACAGTACTCCACGGAGTATCAAAACCCAGACTTCTTCTACTTGCTCTCTTAAACATTTTCTTCCACTCCCAAAGTCACCTCACAAGGTTCACATGGTTGCTTTAACTCTAGCCATTACATCGACATTCCATCCAGAGGGGAGGATATGAAAAAAAGGAGAAGAAAATGTCATTCTTTTAAAATGCACTTTTTTTGGAAATTGAACATATCATGTCTGCTTAGTCACTTGGCCACCTATGGATGCGTGAGAAGCTGGGAAATATAGTCTTTATCTTCAGAGTTCATGTGCCCAGATAAAAATCAAGAATGCTATTGCTGGGAGTTCCCTGGAGGTCCAGTGGTTAGGATTCTGTGCTTTTACTGCCGAGGGCCCGGGTTCAATCCCTGGTCGGGGAGCTAAGATCCCACAAGCCGCACAGCGCGTCCAAAAAAAAAAAAAAAAAAAAAAGGATGTTATTGCTATAGAAGAAGGAGAGAATGGATATTGGATATTGGGGGACAATCAGATATCTCTGCCATGAGAACCACCAGATGATTAATAAATGTCAAAATGTTTCAAGTAAATTATTTAATTATAGGTAGTTTAATGGAAAGTAACTATAAAACTAGTCCTTCGTGGAGGAGGATCAAACTCAAGGAAAATATCAATTACATTAACAGTCAAATGTAATCAAACTCTCGCCATGAACAGATGGGCTAAGTAAATACACATTCAGTACTTGAATCCCTGCTGGATTTCTGAAATCAGCCAGCTCCCTCTGAACGAACATGTGTTAGAGGAAAGAACAACGGATATCCCTTGAGCATCTTCATTAGCACCTGGTTTCATCAGAATGGGGCTATATAATCCATCAGGAGCTGAGAGCTGCAGATTCCATGGCACACCCAGATCCAATTCCCAAATCCCTTGGGTAAAGGAAGTGAGAAGAGTAGGCTATATGGAGAGAGGAAGAAAGCTAGTCGCCTTGACAACCCAGTGACTTTGCTCCTGCTGCTTCAACTGTCTAGAATCTCTTGTCCCTTCTCTACATGAAGAAATGCTGCTCTTCTTTCTCATCGTTTAAGGTACCATTCAAATATTTATTTGCTTCCCATGATGCTTGTTCCCTAACTCTTTAATTTTGGGATCCATTCATTCATCCATTCGGCAAATACTGAGAAGTCTATCACATGCCAGGAGCGGTACTTGGCACCGGATGGGGGGACTCACTAGTCAATTAGATGAGTCTGTGCCCTCAAGCCACATATAACACCAATTAGGATGGCTAGCCTAGCGCTCCCCCAGTGTGCTAGGCTATCTGTCTAAACAAAGGATGGAGAGCTTCTACAGAGCAGAAACCTGGTGTTTTAATTGACAAATACTTACAGAGCACTTACTATGTGCCAGCCACTGTTCTGTTCTGTGTGCATTAAGTATATTGATTCTTTCAAGTCATACAGCAATCCCATGAGTTATAGTCTCATTATTACCTTATTTCGCAGATAATGAAACTGAAGCATAGAGAGGTTAAGTGTGCCCAAGGTCACACAGCTAGTAAGCAGTGAAGCTAAGATAAACGCACATTCAGTGCTTTACTGTGAGTCTGGCTCTAGTGTACATGCTTCACTAGTATGCCATGTTTTGTAATGATTCATGCTACCTGAATTCCTAGTATTTACTAGGATGCCTGGAACATAGTAGGTATTCAATAAACATATGTTGAATAGAAATGAGCCAGCTGCTTGACATTGGGCAAGTTATCCTCTCTGAAACACAACTTCTACAAAGAAGAAATTGGACTGGGAGATCTCTAAGGTTCCTTGAAACTCTAAATTTGTTCCCTGTTCACATACTAGATAACTTAGGTCTGGCAGAGCTCTTGAGGGATCATCAGACGGAGTCCTAGAGTTTAGTCTGATTTCATCTATAGCAGGCAGGTGGGAATTCCTTTAGTTGATTGAGTTTTTTAGGATGTCCCACCTTTTTGAGTCCGAGGAGTAGACGATTTATAGGTTCTGTGAATGATGTACTGTAGCAGGATAAATAGGATATCTAAAAAGTTCCTTCATTGGGTGGAAAGGTAAAGCGCTTTCCTCTTGTATGGACAGTAGTTTTGTAACAGAGAATATTTTGGTCACACTTCACTTCAATTTCAAGTGGCCTTGGATTATATTCTGAACTGCTCTGGATTCGTAAGAGAGGGAATACTGTAATGCTTCTCAGACCTCTAATCTTTGTAAATGTGGCTACGAACAATGCATTATCCCCAATAATAGACTGCTCTAAATTACTTTTTCAGATTACACATTGTGCCCCAAAGACCTAAGGGTACACTGCCAGACCTTCGACCAAACACCAGCAAAATCCCCATCCTCTGACCAAATGCCAGCTTCAGTCACTGTACTTTGGCCGGTCTTCTCCCCCCCTGCAGCGTCAGCTGGCCTTCACATTCCCTTCCCCACTCAGCTCCTGCTGCCTGGTAATCACTGAATTGGCAGGACTGCCGGCTATGGTGAGTAATGGTCAGACAGGGGCAGTGCACTGGGCTAAGACTGACTGTATGGGAGAACATTGGTGGTCACGAGCTTCCCTAAACCTCCATCAACAGTCGTATTATTTTCTCTGTGGAGCAGGGCCGTGTGCCATTGCACTTGAGGATCTAATGTACCCCGACCGGTTTCGACTATTTGCTTGACTCTGAAAGCCTCTGACGTAACACTTTATCGTTTTGCTGAGGCAGGAATTGAACGCACGCCCTGTGAGATTGGTATAAAGTTCAGAGTGAGACTCTTTGCCACTTAGTGAGTGTTAGTTAAACACCTAACAGCTGGGCATGGCTCCTTTTAGGCATCTAAGATTTGATCTCCATTAATTTTCCTGACAACCCAGTGAGATTCTTCTTACTATTATCCCAATTTTATGCCTGAGAGACTTATATGTTCTAGTGCTAATCATACATTTAAAAATTCTTGGAGGTCTAAGAGTGTCTCCTTCCCCCAGAGGGAGGAGAGGTAAGGGCCAACTGTGGGTTAAGGGGCGAGTTCCTAGCACACACCATTGTATGGAGGCTCTGCTCTTCATTGATGGATGAATTTCTTCGCTTCATCCCCAGTCTCTATTTTTATTCCCTTCCTCCATGAATTCTTGTAAATAATGTAGTGTTTTGTATGTATGTGTTTTTAATTGACTTATGTGTCTAATTGCGCTTACATCTCATTTTCCTCCTTAATTTTTGAATTCAAGGGAATTCCCTAGCGGTCCAGTGGTTAGGACTCCGCATTTCCACTGCAGGGGGCACGGGTTCAATTCCTGGTCAGGGAATTAAGATCCCGCAT